>NC_084738.1:2609151-2749151 GCF_033978785.1 Entelurus aequoreus
TGTGCGACCATTCCCCGTTTGAGGGCGTCGTTCTGGTGCAATGCTCAGAATATCTGACTAAATACGTGTAAGTGTTGCCACTAAGTGCGGGAAAGGGGTCGCTAAAATGCGGAAAAGGACATTTGTTCTTCCAAACAGGGCCGGGACTCCATCAGAGGTCGGGAAACTGGCCAGCGCAAGAAAGCTTCCTGCCCCGAGAAGACTGCTCTGGAAATGCAACCCACAAATCCAGGGACTGTTTGCGGCATCAGGAGAGCGACTCCAGAGGCAAACTGAAGACAATTTGAAGACAATTCCGTATTTTAAAGTCTCGTGTCGTTCCTCCAGGCTGGTGAACAATCTGGACATGGAGGTTTTCGAATTCAAAGACTACGGAAAAGAATTCATCAAGAAGCAGAAAATGAGTCCAGACGCGTTTGTGCAAGTCGCCCTGCAGCTTGCATTTTTCAAGTAATTGTCCATTTTGTCTGTGACGATCTTCAGGTGGTTCCATGCGTCTTTGTGCCGCAGGTGCAACGGAAGGCTGGTGTCCACGTACGAGAGCGCGTCCATCAGACGCTTCCGAAACGGCCGGGTGGACAACATTCGCTCGGCGACTGCCGAAGCCTTGGCCTTTGTCAAATCCATGACGGATGAGAGGACCGCGTACGCCGTGAGACATTTTTCTCACATTTGATCCCCGTGTTGGTTTCTCCAGCTCAAACAGATGATCCTACTACACATCTTCAGCTCAAACAGATGATCCTACTACACATCTTCAGCTCAAACAGATGATCCTACTACACATCTGAAGACTTCCATTAAAAATGATGAAAGAGCTTTTGGTGAAACCTGCCTTTTTTTCTCTTTCTAAATGTACTTCCAGGATTCAGAAAAAATGAAAAGACTGAGGGATGCTATCAATGCCCAGACCAACTACACCATCGCAGTAAGTGTGCGTGAATAACAACTGGAGTCCTTGATTGTACAAAACCCAAAACCAGTGAAGTTGGCACGTTGTGTAATTCGTAAATAAAAATGGAATACAATGATTTAAAAAACTTATATTCAATTGAATAGACTGCAAAGACAAGATATTTAATGTTCGAACTGAGCAGCAAAATTTTGCAAATAATCATTAACTTAGAATTTAATGGCAGCAACACATTGCAAAAAAGTTGGCACAGGGGCTTTTTTACCACTGTGTTACATGGCCTTTCCTTTTAACAACACTCAGTAAACGTTTGGGAACTGAGGAGACACATTTTTGAAGCTTTTCGGGTGGAATTCTTTCCCATTCTTGCTTGATGTACAGCTTAAGTTGTTCAACAGTCCGGGGGTCTCCAATGTGGAATTTTAGGCTTCATATTACGCCACACATTTTCAATGGGAGACAGGCAGGCCAGTCTAGTACCCGCACTCTTTTACTATGAAGCCATTGTCTTGGCATCGTCTTGCTGAAATAAGCAGGGGCGTCCATGGTAACGTTGCTTGGATGGCAACATATGTTGCTCCAAAACCCTGTATGTACCTTTCAGCATTAATGGTGCCTTCACAGATGTGTAAGTTACCCATTCCTCGGGCACTAATACACCCCCATACCATCACATATGCTGGCTTTTCAACTCTGCGCCTATAACAATCCGGATGGTTCTTTTCCTCTTTGTTCCGGAGGACAGGACGTCCACAAAATAATTGAAATGTGGACTCGTCAGACCACGGAACACTTTTCCACTTTGCATCAGTCCATTTTAGATGAGCTCGGGACCAGCGAAGCCGGCGGTGTTTCCGGGTGTTGTTGATGAATGGCCTTCGCTTTGCATAGTAGAGTTTTAACTTGCACTTACAGATGTAGCGACGAACTGTAGTTACTCACAGTGGTTTTCTGAAGTGTTCCTGAGCCCATGCGGTGATGTCCTTTACACACCGATGTCGCTTTTTGATGCAGTACCGCCTGAGGGATCGAAGGTCCGTAATATCATCGCTTAAGTGCGGTGATTTCTCCAGATTCTCTGAACCTTTTTGATGATATTACGGAGCGTAGATGGTGAAATTCCCGAAATTCCTTGCAATAGCTGGTTGAGAAATGTTGTTCTTAAACTGTTTGACAATTAGCTCACGCATTTGTTTCATGGAAGGTGCTTTTATACCCAATCATGGCACTCACCTGTTCCCAATTAGCCTGTTCACCTGTGGGATGTTCCATATAAGTGTTTGATGAGCATTCCTCAACTTTATCAGTATCTAAGTATCTTGTCTTTGCATTGAATATAAGTTGAAAAGGATTTGCAAATCATTGCATTCTGTTTTTATTGACCATTTACACATGACAACTTCACTGCTTTTGGGGTTTGTATATAAAAAGTGCTGAAATGAACATGTTCTTTAAGGCTATAACAGGAATGGCGATAGACAATCATCTCCTCGGACTACTGAAGACCTCAAAGGAGCTTAACATGGAGCGGCCCGAGATCTTCTGCGACGAGACCTTTCTGACCAGTAACCACTTCATCCTTTCCACCAGTCAGGTTAGCTTGACTTTACGGCTCGACAATCCAGGTAACGCCACGTCAAAGTGGCTCTGAACGCTCATTCCCTGCGGTCCTCAGGTGCCGACCACCGTGGAAATGTTCTGCTGCTACGGCCCGGTGGTGCCCAACGGCTACGGCGCCTGTTACAACCCGCAGCCCGACCACGTGGTCTTCTGCGTGTCCAGTTTCTGGGAGAGCACGCAGACCAGCTCGGCGGTGTTCGCCAAAGCTCTGAACGAGGGCCTGCTGGAAATCCGGGATCTGTGCAACGCCGCGACCAAGGACCAGGGAAGTGGCAAGCCTCACCGATCAGGGACATAAGAGGGATCATATGTGCGATACAGTTCCTTTCACACCGAGATGCAAGGCCTTATCATCATCACGTGACTTTCATATGTACAGTAGATGTGACTAGATTAGACTTGTGTGTGTTTTGTGACTCAGCAGACGGAGCAGTCTGCTGCCTTTAGGAAAACCGAAGCCATGTCCTCTTTACGGCAACTCCTCTATCAGACTGTGGCTGACATGAGTGATCCCAATGTTCTCCAACATATATCCACGCTGTAGCGTAGTCCATGTAGAGCAGGCCTGGGCAATTTAGAGACATTTAGAGGAAAAGATGTGTCTGGGGGGCCGGTATATATTAATTTTTAGGAACACTAATACAAAACCTCACAATAATGTCTGATTGAATGCTAAAAATGCCTTAAAAAACGCAATGGAATTGTACATTTTTCTATGAAGGATAAAACACTGAATATTGACAACATATGAACGTCACACCCCCTTTCGATCGACATATTTTACAATCAAGTGAAACGTAACAAAGTGAAATATGAACGCGAAGGGTACAAAATAAACCCACCTACAATCTGATACATCTGATATATCACTAAGTTGTGAAAATCTCCTTCCGCGTCTGTGGAAACGCTCCCCGCCCACACTGCTTGGTGCCTCGTCTGAGCTGCTGTGACGTAGATGACCATAGTAACTAATTAGATGACCATAGTAACTAATTAGATGACCATAGTAACTAGTATATCATCCCAAAGAGCAGATTCCAACCATTGAAATACTTGGTATTAGGGATGTCCGATAATGGCTTTTTGCCAATATCCGATATTGTCCAACTCTTTAATTACCGATACCGATATCAACCGATATATACAGTCGTGGAATTAACACATTATTATGCCTAATTTGGACAACCAGGTATGGTGAAGATAAGGTACTTTTTAAAAAAATGAATCAAATAAAATAAGATAAATAAATTTAAAAAAAATTCTTCAATAAAAAAGAAAGTACAACAATATAAAAACAGTTACATAGAAACTAGTAATTAATGAAAATGAGTAAAATTAGCTGTTAAAGGTTAGTACTATTAGTGGAGCAGCAGCACGCACAATCATGTGTGCTTACGGACTGTATCCCTTGCAGACTGTATTGATATATATTGATATATAATGTAGGAAGCAGAATATTAATAACAGAAAGAAACAACCCTTTTGTGTGAATGAGTGTAAATGGGGGAGGGAGGTTTTTTGGGTTGGTGCACTAATTGTAAGTGTATCTTGTGTTTTTTATGTGGATTTAATAAAAAATAAAAATATAAAAAAAATAAAAAACCGATACTGATAATAAAAAACCGATACCGATAATTTCCGATATTACATTTTAACGCATTTATCGGCCGATATTATCGGACATCTCTACTTGGTATAGTTGAAGACTTACGGTCATTAGACAACATGACTGCACATCATAATGGCAGCTACACTTTCCATCTTAAAGATCTCAAGAAATTATTTGGGAATGTCCGGCGGGCCAGATTGAAAAGCTCAATGTGGCCACCCGGGGTCTTAATTTGCCCAGGTCTGATGTCTACTGAGGTCTACTGTAGTTTGCTTTGTGTTTGTTGACTGTTTAGATGCCGTTGAACAAGAGTGCTCATTTGATGCCGCTGAAAAGTTGCCAAAGAGGTTGTGTAAATGCAAATGTGTGAGTCTTGAGTTGTGTGTGTGTGTGTGTGTGTGTGTGTGTGTGTGTGTGTGTGTGTGTGTGTGTGTGTGTGTGTGTGTGTGTTTTAGGCCAGGGGTGTCCAATCTTTTCCACCTCCTAAATTTTTTTTTGACATTTTTCCTTTTTAAAACCAATACAATATGTAGATTTTTTTAACCCTTATTTAAAAAATAAAAATAAAATAATCATATATATATATTTTAAAATTATTATTATTATTAAACGCTTCAAAATCTAGATCCACATCAATTTCAGGTCAATTTGTGGATATGAAGACATTTTTTTTAAATGTTTTATGCCCTTTTTGTCCTCCAAAAGTGCAATATTTGATGTGAAGTAATGGAGTCTTAAATGTGACAATAATTCATAACAAATTATCCAAAAGGACTCATACAATTGTTAAAAATAAGTCAAACATTTTTTTATCTTTCTTTTTCTTTTTTTAACTTTCAACAGTCTCTAGATCAGGGGTCCCCAAACTACGGCCCGCGGGAAGTCCCAAGTTAAAAAATATTTTTTGAATTTTATTTTTTAAAATCTGTCCTTTCTAATACATTTTCTACCGCTTGTTACTCTCGGTGTCTCCTAGCCAATTAGGCAAATTATGTTGTCTAAAAATGCATTTTCAAATCGAAAACTGCGGCGCGAGCGCGCAGCAAGTGCACACTCTTTCAGTCAATTATGGCGCGAGGAATATATATATATATATATATATATATACAGTATATATATATATATATATATATATACATATATATATATATATATATACATATATATATATATATATATATATATATATATATACATATATATATATATATATATATATGTATATATATATATATATGTATATATATATATATATATATGTATATATATATATATATGTATATATATATATATATATATATATATATATATATATATATATATATATATATATATATATATATATATATATATATATATATATATATATATATATATATATATATATATATATATATATATATATATATATATATATATATATATATACTACCGTTCAAAAGTTTGGGGTCACCCAAACAATTTTGTGGAATAGCTTTCATTTCTAAGAACAAGAATAGACTGTCGAGTTTCAGATGAAAGTTCTCTTTTTCTGGCCATTTTGAGCGTTTAATTGACCCCACAAATGTGATGCTCCAGAAACTCAATCTGCTCAAAGGAAGGTCAGTTTTGTAGCTTCTGTAACGAGCTAAACTGTTTTCAGATGTGTGAACATGATTGCACAAGGGTTTTCTAATCATCAATTAGCCTTCTGAGCCAATGAGCAAACACATTGTACCATTAGAACACTGGAGTGATAGTTGCTGGAAATGGGCCTCTATACACCTATGTAGATATTGCACCAAAAACCAGACATTTGCAGCTAGAATAGTCATTTACCACATTAGCAATGTATAGAGTGTATTTCTTTAAAGTTAAGACTAGTTTAAAGGCCTACTGAAAGCCACTACTACCGACCACGCAGTCTGATAGTTTATATATCAATGATGAAATCTTAACATTATAACACATGCCAATACGGCCGGGTTAACTTATAAAGTGACATTTTAAATTTGCCGCTAAACTTCCGGTTCGAAACGCCTCTGCGTGTGACGTATGCGTGTGACGTAGCCCGACGAACACGGGTATGCCTTCCACATTGAAGCCGATACGAAAAAGCTCTGTTTTCATTTCATAATTCCACAGTATTCTGGACATCTGTGTTCGTGAATCTGTTTCAATCATGTTCATTGCATTATGGAGAACGAAGCCGAGCAAGCAAAGAAGAAAGTTGTCGGTGCGAAATGGACGTATTTTTCGAACGTAGTCAGCCACAACAGTACACAGCCGGCGCTTCTTTGTTTACATTCCCGAAAGATGCAGTCAAGATGGAAGAACTCGGATAACAGAGACTCTAACCAGGAGGACTTTTGATTTGGATACACAGACGCCTGTAGAGAACTGGGACAACAGACTCTTACCAGGATTACTTTGATTTGGATGACAAAGACGCAGACGTGCTACTGTGAGTATGCAGCTTTGGCTTTTTTTTGCGTATGTACGTAACTTTTTTAAAATATATAAGCTTTATGAACCTTGGGTTAGGTGAACGGTCTTTTGGGCTGAGTGATTGTGTGTGTTGATCATGTGTTTGAATTGTATTGGCGTGTTCTATGGAGCTAGGAGCTAGCAGAGGAGCTAGGAGCTAGCATAACACGTACCGTACCGTACGTGCGCGTCACGTACGTAACTTTTTAAAAATATATAAGCTTTATGAACCTTGGGTTAGGTGAACAGTCTTTTGGGCTGAGTGATTGTGTGTGTTGATCAGGTGTTTGAATTGTATTGGCGTGTTCTATGGAGCTAGGAGCTAGCAGAGGAGCTAGGAGCTAGCATAACAAACACGCAGGTGTTATTATGCAGGATTAATTTGTGGCATATTAAATATAAGCCTGGTTGTGTTGTGGCTAATAGAGTATATATATGTCTTGTGTTTATTTACTGTTGTAGTCATTCCTAGCTGAATATCAGGTACCGTGAGTATGCAGCCTTGGCTGCTAAACATTCGATAACTTGACCGTATGTGCGCGTCACGTACGTAACTTTTTAAAAATATATAAGCTTTATGAACCTTGGGTTAGGTAAACGGTCTTTTGGGCTGAGTGATTGTGTGTGTTGATCAGGTGTTTGAATTGTATTGGCGTGTTCTATGGAGCTAGGAGCTAGCAGAGGAGCTAGGAGCTAGCATAACAAACACGCAGGTGTTTTTATGCAGGATTAATTTGTGGCATATTAAATATAAGCCTGGTTGTGTTGTGGCTAATAGAGTATATATATGTCTTGTGTTTATTTACTGTTGTAGTCATTCCCAGCTGAATATCAGGTCACCCCCGGCTCTCTCAGCATCTTCCCTATCTGAATAGCTTCAACTCCCCACTAGTCCTTCACTTGCACTTTACTCATCCACAAATCTTTCATCCTCGCTCAAATTAATGGGGAAATTGTCGCTTTCTCGGTCCGAATCTCTCTCACTTCATGCGGCCATCACTGTAAACAATAGGGAACTTTGCGTATATGTTCAACTGACTACGTCACGCTACTTCCGGTAGGTGCAAGCCTTTTTTTTATCAGATACCAAAAGTTGCAATCTTTATCGTCGTTGTTCTATACTAAATCCTTTCAGCAAAAATATGGCAATATCGCGAAATGATCAAGTATGACGCATAGAATACATCTGCTATCCCCGTTTAAATAAAAAAAATTCATTTCAGTAGGCCTTTAAAGTTATCTTCATTGAAAATAAGGACATTTCAATGTGACCCCAAACTTTTGAACGGTAGTGTATATATAAATATATTTATATATATGTAGCCCGGCCCCCGACCAAATTTTTTTAACCCAATGCGGCCCCCGAGTCAAAAAGTTTGGGGACCCCTGCTCGAGATCAACTTCAGATCTATCTATCTTTTTTTTTTAATGTGTTTGTTTTATTCAGTCAATTAGTGCACGAGGAATATATATATATATATATATATATATATATATATATATATATATATATATATATATATATATATATATATATATATATATATATATATATATATATATATATATATATATACGTATATAGCTCGGCCCCCGGCCCAAGTTTTTTAACCCAATGAATTTTTTCCCCCCCAAAATTGAATAATTGATGTGAAATAATTGGAGCCTTAAATAGATCAATAAGTCATAACATTATTGATTTTGATTCTTTTTTTTTTTTTGAGCAATAACAACTTTAAAGAAAAAAACTGCCTTGTTATTATTAGAGTTAACCTTTTGTCGTTACATTTTACCTGTTTGCTCTTTTATTCTATTTTTGTAATGTTTTTTTTTTTTTTTTTTTTTTTTAAATAGTATTTTTAGAATGTGCCACAGTCAGTTAGAAAAAATTGATGCAGGCCGCAAATGGCCCCCAGGCCACACTTAGGACACCCCCACCTAGGGTATAGCAATAGTAAAGTACCTTTAAACGAGACGTACTGTATAAGAGGTGAATGAGGCAAACCACTGTGTTGTGTATAGGACTTGTATTTTTGTTTGTGGTAAAAGTAGGGTCAATGTGCAATAATAATATATGTGCAATGTTATATTTATCTACTTACATAAGGGAGCACGTGCAATTTTTAAGAGTCGTTCGCAGCAGGTAGTTCCATGTCCGTTGTGCAATGTGGGTGTTGTTTGGAAAATAACATGGTTCATGTGACAAAAATGAAAATGTAACAATTGTCATCCTATCTAAACAATGTACTGTTGTCCGTGTATTATCAGCAAACATATTTTTGTAATAGTTTATTTTTCAACATCACAATCGGCAAGAATGCATGTTTATCATATCTGCTCAAATACTATATTGTGACATAAAATATATACTAGGGATGTCCGATAATGGCTTTTTGGCAATATCCGATATTGTCCAACTCTTTAATTACCGATACCGATATCAACCGATATATGCAGTCGTGGAATTAACACATTATTATGCCTAATTTGGACAACCAGGTATGGTGAAGATAAGGTACTTTTTAAAAAAATTAGTAAAATAAGATAAATCAATTAAAAAAAAATTCTTGAATAAAAAAGAAAGTACAACAATATAAAAACAGTTACATAGAAACTAGTAATGAATGAAAATGAGTAAAATTAACTGTTAAAGGTTAGTACTATTAGTGGACCAGCAGCACGCACAATCATGTGTGCTTACGGACTGTATCCCTTGCAGACTGTATTGATATATATTGATATATAATGTAGGAACCAGAATATTAATAACAGAAAGAAACAACCCTTTTGTGTGAATGAGTGTAAATGGGGGAGGGAGGTTTTTTGGGTTGGTGCACTAATTGTAAGTGTATCTTGTGTTTTTTATGTTGATTTAATAAAAAAATAAAAAAAAACAAAAAAAAAACGATACCGATAATAAAAAAAACGATACCAATAATTTCCGATATTACATTTTAACGCATATATCGGACATCTCTAATATATACTATTGAATATGAAGGAGAAAAGAAAAAAAAAAGTATTTTTGATCATATATTCAAACAATAATATACAGTATATAGAAGTGTGTTTTGGTAGTTTACTGTTATATTTGGAGTGATGAAAAATGAAAGAATGTACCGTTTGTTGCATAAAGGGAACAATACATCAGTCATTTTAATGCAAGGCGTAAGATTATGTTGAGTCAGTGATGTGTGCAATGATAAGTTGTTGTTTTAATAGCGTTAGGGTACAATGTGATTGAGATGACAACTAACAAAATAAAATGATATTCAAAGTATGTCTTTGTCCTTGTTTTATTTAAAATGAACACAGACACAATAAAGCTCCAGGAGCCGTACTTATCAAGCTTCTTAGAATTACTCCTAAGAAGTCTGCTAAGAGTTGACTTATGAGTAAATAAATTCTTCGCTGAAAGCTGCACTTAAAAGTTAGTTATCAAGCGTCTTACTCACACTTTCAGCGAAGTGTAGGACTGAATCTTAAGTGTCACACTCAGAGCTGAATTACGACATTACTATGTGCCGTAAACGCAATTTTAGGTGACGTCATTTCTGTGTCCATAGAAATGACCAATCACGGAAGTGAATCCGTTGTCTAAGAATAAAGAAATATCTTGGAAATATTTAAGTGGACAATGGGAGTGTATATTTTGACAATAAACTACAAAATAATACAAAACAAACTAGTCCCCGCCGGCACTCACGCTACCGCTCCCTCTCTTCTCTCGCCCACACACTCACTGACGTCACTCGCCTCACGGCCACACACATACACTACTGTCATAACATTTTCTTTCCAATTCATTAATTAGGCAACTAATTTGAAACTGGTGTGGGTGGCTCTATATATACTAGCCCACTGCAGACACATGCAGAAATCAACATGGAATCGAAAAGTATTAAATCTGTGACAAAAATAATACCCGCTCTGTCTAAACGATACCGTTTGATCAGCTGCTCGTCATCAAACAAATCCAGAACATCGTTCCGCTCCCTGAACGTTGGCGCACGTCTCTCTCGCCTCAGTGCCATCCCCTGCTGGCAACTCCTAACCACTTAAGACACCTCTGAAGGTCTCTTAAATATCGTGGAGAGTAGGAGTGATTCTTAGACTTAAGAACGTTGATAAAAAGCTTTTATTCTTAAGTTTGAGAGTAGGACTAAATTTCGCAAATTCTCAGGACTTAAGTGTAAAATGGCACTCTAAGAAGCTTGATAAGTACGGCCCCAGGTTTCTAAAAAAACACAGCGTAGAAATTCAAATCCAAACCAAAAAACTGAAGGTTGATGACGTGCTCGAAAAACAATCGCCAACAACAACAAGAACGCTTCACGACCACCACAGTCCCAACAGACGGTCCCATCTCTCTGGGGGAGACCCCAATTTAACTCTCCAATGGTTAGAACACCTAATCAGGTCGACCCAGTACCCAAAAGCCAAACTCCTAGTTGTATCCATTTAGAGTCGTAATTAACTTTGTGTTAATCGTACAGTTCAGTGCGTTAACTAGGGATGTCTCGATCAGATCTGATCTGATCTGGAGTCCATAGCCAACATTTTGAAAATTGATTATAGAAGTCAATATGTTTTACAGAAAGTAACTCAAGTAAACACAGTAAATGTTAGAATAATTATGTATACATTATCACACAACTTTTATGCTTAAGGGCCGTTGCTATAGTTATTGTCAATTGTGCCAAAGTGGTATTTTTCTTTGCCTGCCGACTGCCAAGGCCGAACACCGCCGTGACGCAGACAGAGCAGAGACAAGGCGATATCACCGGCGTCAACACATTTGCATTTTTGTATAATCATATATTGTGTCTAACTGGAGGTGTGGAGATTACCCCCTTCCCTCAGCGACAGCTTCAGTGACGTAACAGGGACCTTCCAAATAAATAGAGGAAGCACGCGAGCTGGACTATTAGAACGTAGATTGGATGTGTAACTAGAGTACAGCCCAAATAACGTGTCTCCTCAATTGAGCAAAATTGAACTCTGTCTCTGCATGATTCCTTGCTTCTCGTCTGTTTAATAGATGTCATCAGTGTTTGAACCTGACAGCAACACATTTTTAAAAATCTTGAATTTAAACGTAGAATTTGTTAGAATTCAGTGGCCTAGTGGTTAGAGTGTCCGCCCTGAGATCGGTAGGTTGTGAGTTCAAACCCCGGCCGAGTCATACCAAAGACTATAAAAAAAATGGGACCCATTACCTCCCTGCTTGGCACTCAGCATCAAGGGTTGGAATTGGGGGTTAAATCACCAAAAATGATTCCCGGGCGCGGCCACCGCTGCTGCCCACTGCTCCCCTCACCTCCCAGGGGGTGATCAAGGGTGATGGGTCAAATGCAGAGAATAATTTCGCCACACCTAGTGTGTGTGTGTGACAATCATTGGTACTTTAACTTTAACTTTAACTTTTTAACTTTAACTTTAACTCTACTTTAACTTTTAAATCTGATAACGCATTACATTTTTGGTACTGAATGCTACATACATTTTTTTTTAACAGAATAAAGTGTATGTATAAAACCAAATAATAAGATTGCCTCCCATTTACAGGGGTTATATTATGATTTGTTTCTACATTTAAAACACGTATTTGTGGTCTACATACAGTCGTGGTCAAAAGTGTACATGCACGTGTAAAGAACATCATGTCATGGCTGTCTTGAGTTCCCAATCATTTCTACAACTCTTATTTTTTTGTGATAGAGTGATTGGAGCACATACTTGAAACATTCATGAAGTTTGGTTCTTTTATGAATTTATTATGGGTCTACTGAAAATGTGCTGGGTCAAAAGTATACATACAGCAATGTTAATATTTGCTTACATGTCCCTTGGCAAGTTTTACTGCAATAAGGCGCTTTTTGGTAGCCATCCACAAGCTTCTGCTTGAATTTTTGACCACTCGTCTTGACAAAATTGGTGCAGTTGAGCTAAATTTGTTGGTTTTCTGACATGGACTTGTTTCTTCAGCATTGTCCACACTTTGACTTTGGGAAGGCCATTCTAAAACCTTCATTCTAGCCTGATTTAGCCATTCCTTTACCACAGGGGTCACCAACCTTTTTGAAACCAAGAGCTACTTCTTGGGTAGTGATTAATGCGAAGGGCTACCAGTTTGATACACACTTAAATAAATTGCCAGAAATAGCCAATTTGCTCAATTTACCTTTAACTCTATGTTATTATTAATAATTAATGATATTTACACTTGATTGAACGGTTTAAAAGAGGAGAAAACACGAAAAAAATGACAATTAAATTTTGAAACATAGTTTATCTTCAATTTCGAATCTTTAAAATTCTAAATTCAACCGAAAAAAAGAAGACAAAAACTTAAAAAAATATTTTATGGAACATCATTAGTAATTTTTCCTAGTTAAGATTAATTTTATAATTTTGATGACATGTTTTAAATAGGTTAAAATCCAATCTGCACTTTGTTAGAATATATAACAAATTGGACCAAGCTATATTTCTAACAAAGACAAATCATTATTTCTTCTAGATTTTCCAGAACAAAAATTTTAAAATAAATTCAAAAGACTTTGAAATAAGATTTAAATTTGATTCTACAGATTTTCTAGATTTGCCAGAATATTTTTTTTAAATTTTAATCATAATAAGTTTGAAGAAATATTTCACAAATATTCTTCGTCGAAAAAACAGAAGCTAAAATGAAGAATTAAATTACAATTTATTTATTATTCTTTACAATAAAAAAATACATTTTCTTGAACATTGATTTAAGTTGTCAGGAAAGAAGAGGAAGGAATTTAAAAGGTAAAAAGGTATATGTGTTTAAAAATCCTAAAATCATTTTTAAGGTTGTATTTTTTCTCTAAAATTGTCTTTCTGAAAGTTATAAGAAGCAAAGTAAAAAAATTAATGAATTTATTTAAACAAGTGAAGACCAAGTCTTTAAAATATTTTCTTGGATTTTCAAATTCTATTTGAGTTTTGTCTCTCTTAGAATTAAAAATGTCGTGCAAAGCGAGACCAGCTTGCTAGTAAATAAATACAATTTAAAAAATAGAGGCAGCTCACTGGTAAGTGCTGCTATTTGAGCTATTTTTAGAACAGGCCAGCGGGCTACTCATCTGGTCCTTACGGGCTACCTGGTGCCCACGGGCACCGCGTTGGTAACCCCTGCTTTACCACTTTTGACGTGTGTTTGGGGTCATTGTCCTGTTGATTTTAGGTTGTCCTGAAGAATATGGAGGTAATCCTCCTTTTTCATTGTCCCATTTACTCTCTGTAAAGAACCAGTTCCATTGGCAGCAAAACAGAGCCCAGAGCATAATACTACCACCACCATGCTTGACGGTAGGTATGGTGTTCCTGGGATTACAGGCCTCACCTTATCTCCTCTAAACACATTGCTGGGTATTGTGGCCAAACAGCTCATTTTTTGTTTCATCTGACATCAAAAGGACAAAGATAAGACCTTCTGGGGGAAAGTTCTGTGGTCAGATGAAACACAGATTTGCCAGTCTGCCCCAGAACAGGGGGATAGAGAAAAATATAGTGCAGACTACAATGGGGAACTCGCGAAAAGCACTTTGGGTACATATCCGCTGGGGAAATAGTAACAAATTGGGCAAATTTCAAAAGGCTCGTTTCGAGGAAATATGAAGGAAGGCAAGATTATTTTATAAACATTTCCACCATGCATTCATGCTTAGAATTTTCGGGACTTATGCAGATCCTAAATACAGAAAAAAGGTACCAATGGGTAAGAAAAGTTGATTTTGCATGAGAGGTCCCATTTAAATAATTTGGGTTTTGCCCTCAAAGCCTTCCGGCATCCAGATACTTTTACTCCCTGACTTGGTAAACAATAACAAAAACGACCAGAAAAAAAAAAAGATTTTGTAATAATAAGGACAAGAAAAGGAAAAATATTGATCCAATCACTTTAGTATCGTTTATATACTGATAGTAAAATCGGTATCAATAGCATTGACATCTGGATCGATCACTCCTAATTTACATTGAAGCTTTAGTGGTTAGCTTCTTGTGTCGTCCTGCTCGATGTGTGTGCGTGTGTAGTAGTGTTGTCCCGATACTAACATTTTGGTATTGGTACTAGAGATGTCCGATAATATGGGACTGCCGATAAATGCTTTAAAATGTAATATCGGAAATTATCGGTATCGGTTTCAAAAAGTAAAATGTATGACTTTTTAAAACGCCGCTGTGTACACGGACGTAGGGAGAAGTACAGAGCGCCAATAAACCTTAAAGGCACTGCCTTTGCGTGCCGGCCCAGTCACATAATAGCTACGGCTTTTCAAACACACAAGGGAATGCAAGGCATACTTGGTCAACAGCCATACAGGTCACACTGAGGGTGTCCGTATAAACAATTTTAACACTGTTACAAATATGCGCCACACTGTGAACCCACACCAAACAAGAATGACAAACACATTTCGGGAGAACATCCGCACCGTAACACAACATAAACACAACAGAACCCCTTGCAGCACTAACTCTTCCGGGACGCTACAATATACACTCCCTGCTACCCCCCCACCCCCCACCTCAACCCCGCCCACCTCCTCATGCTCTCTCAGGGAGAGCATGTCCCAAATTCCAAGCTGCTGTTTTGAGGCATGTTAAAGAAAATAATGCACTTTGTGACTTCAATAATAAATATGGCAGTGCCATGTTGGCATTTTTTTCCATAACTTGAGTTGATTTATTTTGGAAAACCTTGTTACATTGTTTAATGCATCCAGCGGGGCTACACAACAAAATTAGGCATAATAATGTGTTAATTCCACAACTGTGTATATCGGTATCGGTTGATATCGGAATCTGTAATTAAGAGTTGGACAATATCGGAATGTCGGATATCAGCAAAAAAGCCATTATCGGACATCTCTAATGTAAACACTGGGATGCGGATCAGTTAAAAAAGGCCACGATCAGCCCTTGTTTCAATCCCATGATCACGACACCTCTATTCTTAACACTTATTAACGCATTTGTTGTTTCATCGCTCAACCAACGGAAAAAAACAGGCTCGATTTGCATAAAAGTGCACAATTAGTCACTGCAAACTGATTTGCATGCTAATATGAGTGATATGCAGACTTCACGACTTCAGACGCTTGGAGATGGATTTGGATGCAGGTTCATTTCGCAGAAAACTAATGGCCTCCACCATACAGTTAATAATCCCTTTATTTTCCCGTGCCTTCTCTGTCGGGGTAACAATGCTGTCCTTCGCTTCCTTGGAAGAAGGCAGAACAAGCATAGACGATCTTTGATAGATCTCGACTAATAGGCCTTGAAGATGAACAAACTCTGCTATCGTGCCTTCAACCATGGGAGTCTTATTATGCTTGTCCAGTCTCAATGTCATTATCGAGGAGACCTGAGGGCCCCAAAACACACCGAGCATAACACCTCACACTTCCAACACCGACTGTGCAGCTTCCGGTTTATCGACAAGAGTGTCAACATGGGTGGCTAAAGCCAATGCCGGCGGCGACAATGTCCGCTTTCTCTGCATGTGGAGCAGCTACAGTGGTGGCAGGGCTTTGACGTCCAGATCAATGCCGGATGCCCACCCGGGGGGTGAACAACGGGAGAACATTTCCGCTGAAGATGGAAACATAGGTGGAGCCTTACAAGCTGGCTGCTGTTGACTTCGAAAGGGAGGGACTCGAGACTTGTTTGCAGGACTCCATAAAGAAGCCAAGCAGTAGGCTTGGACGTAGAGGAGAAGGTAGAGCTGGTTGTTCTGTAATCAGTTTTCAAGTAAGTCACCCACGCATTAATGCTTCACCAACACAGACTCTGACTACACCCACTTCTCCTCAAGAAGACCTATCATGCAAAACCAACTTTTTTTTTACCCTTTGGTACCGGTTTTTTAGAGCAGTGGTCCCCAACCACCGGGCTGTGGCCCGGTACCGATCCGCGGACCGATAGGTACCGGGCCGCACAAGAAATAAAAAAAACAAAAACAAAAAACAAACAAAACATTTTTTTTTTAATTAAATCAACATAAAAAACACAATATATACATTATATATCAATATAGATCAATACAGTCTGCAGGGATACAGTCCGTAAGCACACATGATTGTATTTATTTATAAAAAACAAAACAAAAACCCCAATCATAGTTTTGATGCCTTCAGTGACAATCTACAATGTAAATAGCCATGAAAAAAAAGAAAACCCATTGAATGAGAAGATGTGTCCAAACTTTTGGCCTGTACTGTACATCCTTAGTGGCAATAGGGTTGTTAAAGGTAAGGATTTCTGATCTTTTGTGAGAGCACCAAAGGGACTTCTGTGTGTGTGCGTGTGTTGGCAGAGCAGCGCATTCAAGAAAGTTCAGCTTGTATTTTTTTTTACCATCTTAATAAAAAAATATAGTACTGTATAGAGATGTCCGATAATGGCTTTTTTGCCGATATCCGATATTGTCCAACTCTTAATTACCGATTCCGATATCAACCGATACCGATATATACAGTCGTGGAATCAACACATTATTATGCCTAATTTTGTTGTGATGCCCCGCTGGATGCATCAAACAATGTAACAAGGTTTTCCAAAATAAATCAACTCAAGTTATGGAAAAAAAATGCCAACATGGCACTGCCATATTTATTATTGAAGTCACAAAGTGCATTATTTTTTTTTAACATGCCTCAAAACAGCAGCTTGGAATTTGGGACATGCTCTCCCTGAGAGAGCATGAGGAGGTTGATGTGGGCGGGGTTGGGGGGGGCGAGGTTGAGGTAGCGAGGGGTGTATATTGTAGCATCCCGGAAGAGTTAGTGCTGCAAGGGGTTCTGGGTATTTGTTCTGTTGTGTTTATGTTGTGTTACGGTGCGGATGTTCTCCCGAAATGTGTTTGTCTTTCTTGTTTGGTGTGGGTTCACAGTGTGGCGCATATTTGTAACACTGTTAAAGTTGTTTATACGGACACCCTCAGTGTGACCTGTATGGCTGTTGACCAAGTATGTATTGCATTCACTTGTGTGTGTGAATTTTATGTGACTGGGCCGGCACGCAAAGGAAGTGCCTTTAAGGTTTATTGGCGCTCTGTACTTCTCCCTACGTCCGTGTACACAGCGGCGTTTTAAAAAGCCATAAATTTTACTTTTTGAAACCCATCCCGATAATTTTGAAACCGATACCGATAATTTCCGATATTACATTTTAAAGCATTTCTCGGCCGATAATATCGGCAGGCCCTAAGCTCTGGAACACTCTGCCTCTCCATTTTCAAACTGCTCCCACAGTGGAGTGTTTTAAGTCTCGTCTTAAGACCCACTTTTATTCTTTGGCTTTTAACACTACGTGAGTTGTGTTTTTTTTAAAATAAATTTTGATTTACATTTACTGTTTTAATCGGTTTTTCCCTTTAAAATCGTTTTTAATCATATTTATTTTTATATTGGTTCTATATTTATTTATTTTTTGTTTTTATTCAGTCATTGGTGGAGTGAAGGATAATATTTGATTATTGTTTTTAATATTATTTTTAATATTGTTGTGCAGCACTTTGTTGTCTAAATATGCTATATAAATAAAGTGGATTGGATTGGACATCTCTTAATTCATCGCTTCCCTTTTATGTTTGTTTGATATACAGTACTGTATAGCTCTTTATATTGTGTACAAAGCGTACAAACATTAAATAAAATATGGACTTTTGTATTTATATTTACATAATTTCTTATGGAGAAATTTGCTTCATTATACAAACTTTTTGATTTACGAACCCTGTCCAAGATTAAATTCGTACATGAAGGTTACACTGTGCACAGAAACAGACGCCGACAGGTAGGAAAACTGGGTTTTGCATAATAAGAACCGACAAACCCGGAGGCCACCGAACAATGATACAGCTATTTGAAAGGCTGACATTTTATCTCCAAAACGGGAGAACGAATAAAACTGACATTTACGAAGGAATTCAAAGAAAGAACCGCCCGTCATTGTCACAATCGTTCAATTAAGGCCGAGGCTCCCATTATTAAGATGTCTGTTTTCACTCACAGGGATTCTGATAATAGCCACGGTGGCATTTATGGGGGGAAAGCTGCGTTTTACGAACCATCTTGAAGCCTAATTGGCCAAGAAGTGAGGCCCCATTAAATGATAGGCGGCCATCTTTGCGAGAAGAGTGTGCTGACAGATCCCCTCTCATGGTCTTAATAAAAACACACCGATTCCACCTCATATTCGTTATGATTTCCCAAACAGTCGGAACTGCAATTATACTAAAAAGTCTTGAAAACACCTGCAAAGGGAGGGAACTTGAAGCTGTCAGCATTCGCAGCTGTTTTAATGAGGCTCTCTGGATGACACCAATTCAACCCAGGACTAGACTCATTTATTACTTTTTTGGGGGGACCTCAGAACAACAATCCATCGCTGATATAACACAAGTCGCTCTACTGTAAATGTAGCATCTCGTCGGCACCGAATGATTTATTTTGTGATCGGAGGATCAATAACCAATTTGAAGATGACCCCGTGGATGAGGATCAAGAATGGCGGCGCCGCGCTCCGGTGTGCGGTGTAAATCTCGGGTGGGGGGAATGTGACGTTCGGGCCTGAAACAGCTCTTGAGGATGATTTATGCCTCGTGCGTCACCTGGCGCTCGTCGAATAAACCGGGGGCTCGTTTGATAGGGAGCGAGGAACCGAAGCTGAGTGAAAAGTGGCGATGGCGAGAGAAAGGAGCGAGGTGTGGAGTTCCAAAAAAACTTCATCATCATAAAAGATTTTTGTTGAAGGACTGTGGTTATGGTGTTGGCTTGCACGCAGCGATAAAGAAAGAGGAGAACGCGAGAGGTCAGACGCAAGTGAAGATCCTAGAACAGGGGTCACCAACGTGGTGCCCGCGGGCACCAGGTAGCCCGTAAGGACCAGATGAGTAGCCCGCTGGTCTGTTCTAAAAATAGCTCAAATAGCAGCACTTACCAGTGAGCTGCCTCTATTTTTTTTAAATTGTATTTATTTACTAGCAAGCTGGTCTCGCTTTGCTCGACATTTTTAATTCTAAGAGAGACAAAACTCAAATAGAACTTCAAAATCCAAGAAAATATTTTAAAGACTTGGTCTTCACTTGTTTAAATACATTCATTATTTTTTTACTTCGCTTCTCATAACTTTCAGAAAGACAATTTTAGAGACAAAATACAACCTTAGAAATGATTTTAGGATTTTTAAACACATATACCTTTTTACCTTTTAAATTCCTTCCTCTTCTTTCCTGACAATTTAAATCAATGTTCAAGTAAATTTATTTTTTATTGTAAAGAATAATAAATACATTTTAATTTAATTCTTCATTTTAGCTTCTGTTTTTTCGACGAAGAATATTTGTGAAATATTTCTTCAAACTTATGATTAAAATTCAACAAAAATTATTCTGGCAAATCTAGAAAATCTGTAGAATCAAATTTAAATCTTATTTCAAAGTCTTTTGAATTTCTTTGAAAAAATTTTGTTCTGGAAAATCTAGAAGAAATAATGATTTGTCTTTGTTAGAAATATAGCTTGGTCCAATTTGTTATATATTCTAACAAAGTGCAGATTGGATTTTAACCTATTTAAAACATGTCATCAAAATTCTAAAATTAATCTTAATCAGGAAAAATTACTAATGATGTTCTATAAAAACATTTTTTTTTATTTTTTCAAAAAGATTCGAATTAGCTAGTTTTTCTCTTCTTTTTTTCGGTTGAATTTTGAATTTTAAAGAGTCGAAATTGAAGATAGACTATGTTTCAAAATGTAATTGTCATTTTTTTGTGTTTTCTCCTCTTTTAAACCATTCAAGTAAGTGTAAATATCATTAATTATTAATAATAACATAGAGTTAAAGGTAAATTGAGCAAATTGGCTATTTCTGGCAATTTATTTAAGTGTGTATCAAACTGGTAGCCCTTCGCATTAATCACTACCCAAGAAGTAGCTCTAGGTTTCAAAAAGGTTGGTGACCCCTGTCCTAGAAGGTAAACGGTTGTGCCAGGCGCTCATCCCTGACATTAGAGTCAATCATCCACAAAAGCGCCACAAAGAGGCGGTCGCGTAAACGTTCTCTTCGCATCAGAGTAACAACCGTTTGCCCGCCCGCCTCCGAGCTGGCAAGCTTGGGACGGACATGACGGGATCCGAGGCGACAGCAGGGAGAAAAGTTAGATGGAAGGAGTCATTAGGAAGTGGCGCTCTCTCCTCAAAGAGCCCGCCTCGTTCTGGTCGTTCTGGAAGGGACGGCTCATAAGCTCTGACAAGTGGAAACCGCCACCGGGCAGCTAATAGCCGCACTTGTCACGGTAAACAAAAAGGCATGGCAAAAAGTGCATACTTTTGCGTCATTCCGACATGTCCCGTCCGAGCCAGATGTGAGATGGCGCGGGCGTCGGCGTTGAGGCGGGCAGGTTGACTGAGGAGAACTAAAAAAAAAGAGGTGCGCTTCAGCGAGCGCTCGCTTTCCCGAGAGGGCATTTGTCCTCGTATCGCCGTCCCCCGCGGACTTTTTTGGGCGGAAAAAGTGTGACAAAGAGAGGCCCCCTCGAGCCCGCAGCTGGCGGTGACTCCATTACTCTCGCCAGTCCGGGAACTGAGGAGCATTCTGTGAAGCGCTGCCCGCTTTCTGACTCGGCCAATTACATGAAACATTAAGAAGGGGGAATGCAGATGGAAGAGCAGAGGTGTGCTCCCTCGCTCGCTTGTTTGCCAAACAACAAGAAACCTCCTGCTGTTCAGAATAGGAAGTAAACTTTACTCTTGTTTGTAGAGATGTCCGAGAATGGCTTTTTTGCCGATATCCGATATTGTCCAACTCTTAATTACCGATACCGATATCAACCGATACCGATATACACAGTCGTGGAATTAACACATTATTATGCCTAATTTTGTTGTGATGCCCCGCTGAATGCATTAAAGGCCTACTGAAAGCCACTACTAGCGACCACGCAGTCTGATAGTTTATATATCAAGGATGAAATCTTAACATTGCAACACATGCCAATACGGCCGGGTTAACTTATAAAGTGACATTTTAAAATTCCCGGGAAATATCCGGCTGAAACATCGCGGTATGATGACGTATGCACGTGACGAAGTCCGAGTAATGGAAGTTATGGTACCCCGTAGAATCCTATACAAAAAGCTCTGTTTTCATTTCATAATTCCACAGTATTCTGGACATCTTTTGCAATTTTTTTAATGAACAATGAAGGCTGCAAAGAAGACGGTTGTAGGTGGGATCGGTGTATTAGCAGCAGACTACAGCAACACAACCAGGAGGACTTTGTTGGAGCACTAGCCGCGCTAGCCGCGCTAGCCGCGCTAGCCGCGCTAGCCGCCGACTTCACCTTGACTCCCTACGTCTCCGGGCCGCCAAACGCATCAGGTAAAGTCCTTCGTCCTTCTGCCAATCGCTGGAACGCAGGTGAGCACGGGTGTTGATGAGCAAATGAGGGCCGGCTGGCGTAGGGCTAATGTTTTTAGCATAGCTCTGTGCAGTCCGGTTGCTAAGTTAGCTTCAATGGCGTCGTTAGCACAGCATTGTTAACCTTCGCCAGCCTGGAAAGCATTAACCGTGTATTTACATGTCCACGGTTTTTGTTGATTTTCTATCTATCCTTCCAGTCAGGGGTTTATTTCTTTTGTTTCTATATGCAGTTAAAGCAAGATGCTATCACGTTAGCTCGTAGCTAAAGCATTTCGCCGATGTATTGTCGTGGAGATAAAAGGCACTGAATGTCCATTTCGCGTTCTCGACTCTCATTTTCAAGAGGATATAGTATCCGAGGTGGTTTAAAATACAAATCTGTGATCCACAATAGAAAAAGGAGAGAGTGTGGAGTCCAATGAGCCAGCTTGTACCTAAGTTACGGTCAGAGCGAAAAAAGATACGTCCATCACTGCCTCTCAAGTCGTTCACTGTAACGTTCCTCATCTACGAATCTTTCATCCTCGCTCAAATTAATGGGGTAATCGTCACTTTCTCGGTCCGAATCTCTCTCGCTCCATTGTAAACAACGGGGAATTGTGAGGAATACTAGCTCCTGTGACGTCACGCTACTTCCGCTACAGGCAAGGCTTTTTTTTTATCAGCGAGCAAAAGTTGCGAACTTTATCGTCGATTTTCTCTACTAAATCCTTTCAGCAAAAATATGGCAATATCGCGAAATGATCAAGTATGACACATAGAATGGATCTGCTATTCCCGTTTAAATAAATAAAAAATCATTTCAGTAGGCCTTTAAACAATGTAACAAGGTTTTTCAAAATAAGAGAACAACTTCAACTCACGTTATGGAAAAAAATGCCAACATGGCACTGCCATATCTATTATTGAAGTCACAAAGTGCATTATTTTTTTTAACATGCCTCAAAACAGCAGTTTGGAATTTGGGACGTGCTCTCCCTGAGAGAGCATGAGGAGGTTGAGGTGGGGCGCGGGGTTGAGGCAGCGGGGGGTGTATATTGTAGCGTCCCGGAAGAGTTAGTGCTGCAAGGGGTTCTGGGTATTTGTTCTGTTGTGTTTATGTTGTGTTACGGTGCGGATGTTCTCCCGAAATGTGTTTGTCATTCTTGTTTGGTGTGGGTTCACAGTGTGGCGCATATTTGTAACAGTGTTAAAGTTGTTTATACGGTCACCCTCAGTGTGACCTGTATGGCTGTTGATCAAGTATGCGTCGCATTCAATTGTGAGTGTGTCAAAAGACGTAGATATTATGTGACTTCAAGATGACATAACTGCGTTATGCCTTCAAGGTTTATTGGCGCTCTGTACTTCTCCCTACATCCGTGTACACAGCAGCGTTTTAAAAAGTCATACATTTTACTTTTTTAAACCGATACCGATAATTTTGAAACCGATACCGATAATTTCCGATATTACATTTTAAAACATTTATCGGCCGATAATATCGGACATCGCTACTTGTTAGAAACCTCACTAAAACTGTTTTTAATCCAGAACAAACTTTAGCCTGAAGGGTCCCAGAGTAGATCCTTTGAGGTTAAAATGAGGCTTAAGTATTGGCTGGTATTGAGCCGATACAATATCAGCAGAAATCATACTGGATTTTATTATTTTGCAGTGTGGAATGTTAGAAAAGGTTTGATCAGGGGAAATTAGTCAGACGGAAAACAAGGGTTGGTATTAAAAACACTAACCTATTTATCATTAACTCTCTGGAAATGGACCTATTCTGTTTTTAAATTAAAGTGGTACTTTTTTGGCGACAACTAGTGGTAGGGTGAATAATGTAAATGATTGTAAATAATGTAAATGATTGTAAATAATTCAATGTATATACTCTGATGATGAACTTGTGTGATGACTGTATTATGATGATAGTATATATTTGTACCATGAATTGATTTACGTGGACCCCGACTTAAGCAAGTTGAAAAACGTATTCGGGTGTTACCATTTAGTGGTCAATTGTACGGAATATGTACTGTACTGTGCAATCTACTAATAAAAGTTTCAATCAATCAATCAATCAATCAATCAATCAAAGGGATTGGTACTTTTTTGGCACAGACCGAATCCTGCAACATTGGTGCCATGTTAGTGTACCTGGGTTGTGTGTGACGTCACCCCCCGTGGTTGCACTTTGGCGATCACACCAGCAGCACTGAGAGCAGACTCAACCAAACTATCTCTAGGTCAGGGGTGTCAAACTCATTTTAGATGGGGGGCCACATGGAGAAAAATCTACTCCCAAGTGGGCCGGACTGGTGAAATCAAGGCACGATAGCTTAAAAATAAAGACAACTTCAGAGTGTTTTCTTTGTTTAAAAATAGAACAAGCACATTCTGAAATTGTACAAATCATAATGTTGTTGTTTTTTTTTTTTACAGTATTCTATCTTTATTTGTTGTTATTTATATTTTCTGAATAAATTCTGTGATAATGTTCATCAGTCAACTCATTGGTGATAATTTTCGATCTATCAAGATAAAAAAAATTATATCAAAATCAAATTACAGGATGTTATTTATGTAGTTTGATCATTTTCCTCGACTGACGTGCTAACATAATGTGGTTTATTTTGTACATATGTAGCATCATCTACAAAGATACAAAAAATTGCTATTGCGACATCCAGTGGACACATTTAGAACAGCTGTTTCTTTCATTCAAAAATTTCTGGTAAATTTTTATACTTTTATACTCATCCCGCGGGCCGGATAAAACCTTTTCTACCGGCGCTAAAAAATAACGATTGGTGTTTACACATCTACACGTACATGCAAGGAGCGTGTGCACACATACAATGATGATATAATATATATTTATTAATAGCAAACGCTAACTATTCAAATAGCTATTATTGGCTAACAACACCCGAAGCTAATGCGCGTGTTACGTAGGTACATAGTTATGTAAGAGGGCGGGATATAACGCTTAAAATTAGAGATGTCCGATAATATCGGTCTGCCGATATTATCGGCCGATAAATGCGTTAAAATGTAATATCGGAAATTATTGGTATCGTTTTTTTTATTATCAGTATCGTTTTTGTTTTTATTTTTATTTTTTATTAAATCATCATAAAAAACACAAGATACACTTACAATTAGTGCACCAACCCAAAAAACCTCCCTCCCCCATTTACACTCATTCACACAAAAGTGTTGTTTCTTTCTGTTGTTAATATTCTGCTTCCTACATTATATATCAATATATATATCAATACAGTCTGCAAGGGATACAGTCCGTAAGCACACATGATTGTGCGTGCTGCTGCTCCACTAATAATACTAACCTTTAACAGTTAATTTTACAAATTTTCATTAATTACTAGTTTCTATGTAACTGTTTTTATATTGTTGTACTTTCTTTTTTATTCAAGAAAATGTTTTAAATTTATTTATCTTATTTTATTTTATTCATTTTTAAAAAAAAGTACCTTATCTTCACCATACCTGGTTGTCCAAATTAGGCATAATAATGTGTTAATTCCACGACTGTATATATCGGTTGATATCGGTATCGGTTGATATCGGTATCGGTAATTAAAGAGTTGGACAATATCGGCATATCGGATATCGGCAAAAAGCCATTATCGGACATCCCTACTTAAAATACATTGGAAAGTCAGCGCCCTCTAGGCATCGGTGTAAATGTTGCAAACAGCCCCTTTAAGTAAGGCTCCACGTTTCCAAAAATGCGTTAGCTTGATGCTAATATACATTGGCTACTGATTAGCATTAGCGATTTTACATGGCGACTTCAACACCTCCAAATTTGTGTATGAAAACAACAACAACTAAGATGCATGTTACAATCAAACAGCTGGTGTGTAATAAGTGCAATACTTACAGTATTAACACTTTTTAGGACGCAACAAAAAACAACAAAGTATACCTTACTGCCATCGAACGTCTTGTAATTGTCTATAATTGCAACTTATTGTCATAACTGCAAATGAGACTCGGAAATTTGATAATGAAACAAGATATTACAAATGGACAGCAGATATCATAATCAGCTCATTTTTAAATGCTGCAATAAAACAATCAATTTTATAATTAAAAAAAGTATGTATATTTATAAACACACACAAAAGTACAAAAAAATTGCTACAGTTGAGTACCGGTATCGATTCAAATGTGAACGGAACCCATCCCTACCTAGTGGCCACAATAATTCATTAAGTTAAGCTCATGGCGCAGTATGTTAAAAGATGCGGACACATTTGTTACTGAATACTTTCTAATAAGATTCTGTGTAGGAGACTTTGTACGTGTTAGTAATATGCAATTACAATTATTTGATAATTGTTTCTATTGACAAATGTGCTGTTTTAGACAGCAATGCGATTAAGAACTCTTACTACGCGTGTCTAGCTTGTGTGCTTAGCTGTTGTGTAGCTGCCAGCTTCTAGTAGCCCGTACATTACAATGTTTACATTTTGTATAGGACTTGACTAAAATGGAAGAAAAGACCAACCTTAGGTGTTTATTGGAGGAAATTTAGATGTTAAATGGCTGTCCAGGTTTGCACAAGTAAACACGCTGCGAGACTACTTGTATCGGATATTTTACATACTAATTGATATAATCAGATATAAGTCCGATAGCAACACCCGTGTGTAAAATACAGGTGACCAAAGGTGGCGTTTTGTGAATGAAAACTACATCTATAATGCACGTTACAGTCAAACAGCTGGTGTGTAATAAGTACAATACTTACAGTATTAACACTTTTTAGGGCGCAACAAAAACCAACATAAAGTATGCCTTACTGCCATCTAGGGTTGTACGGTATACCGGTATTAGTATAGTACCGCGATACTAATGAATCATATTTGGTACTATACCGCCTCTAAAAAGTACCGGTCTCCCAACCCCCGCGTCGACGTCACGTCGTGTCATTGCTGGTTTACGAGCAGAGGAGCATGTTCGGCAGCGCACAATCAGGCGAGGGGACTGCTGGCCCAACAGATGGAAGAGTATAAGTGTCAGAATAATTGTTTTTAAGTTATCACAAAACTTTTGTGTTTCCATGAGTTCCCAGCGAGAAGACAAAAGTTGTCTTTGATCCTACCAAGAAGAAGGTTTGTAAAACTCCACTGTGTAGGATGGGAAGCAACACGATGGTGTTCTGTTTCTTTGATGTATTGTAATCCACAGAAAGATTTTGTCTTGAACCGAGAACTACAAAGCGGAGAGGAAGCAGGACCAGGCGACCTTTTCTTTGAACTGTTCTGTAACAAAAGGCGATGGCTGTTTACGACCCCCCTCCCTTAGAAACAGCTGTTGCCATGTAATGAGGGAAAGTCCAAACAAAAGAGGAGGCGCACAATCTTTCGTCAGAGCGCAAGGGTACAGGTGTACGCGTTTCTCCTCATTGAGCCAAATTTAATTCTGTCTCCGTTTAATTCCTTGCTTCTTGTCTTGTTTAATAAATGTCATCAGTGTTTGAACCTAACAATAAGTTTGCTTGTTTGGCAAACAAAAATAAACATTCTGATATTTCGAAAAAGAGGTCACTCTCTGTACCTGGTAGAATTTCTACTAAAATTGGACTGCTTGCACTATCCGGAACCCAAAATGGTTACTAAATTTGCAAAAGACAAGAATGACATTAATGTGAAATGAAACTGAAATCTTCACAGAAAAAGTCGACCAGTCAGAATTGGATATAGTCCCTACCACTTAGAATAGTATTACGAGAGGTACAGTATGATGAGCCTTATTAAGAAAGTAATGGGCCACGCAGACTAAGTAAAATCCTTCACAGGTTAGGCCCCGGAGCCGTCTGCCCGATCTTGAGCTCATTTATATTTATTTACTTCCAGGGGGCTGTGAAGGTAGATGAAGCGGCGGCGAGAAGCGAGCCGTGCCCAAAGTAATGGTTCCTTCCTCTAATGAGCGGCTGGGGAGCGCAATATCTGGTGACAGAGAGGGTCCCTGGGCTGAGCCTCCGTCACAGAGGACAGGCGGATCCTAAATCTCGCCATTATGGCTACAGGCGGCGTGACAATATCTCACGCGGGAGCGGCGCAACCTCAGCTTTTTACGAGCGCTTGGGTAATTGAACAGCTGGAGTGTCTAATCCACTTATCCGTAAAGAAAACGTATCCTAATGAAATGACGGGTGGATCCTCTTTAACCTCTCTTTGCTTCGGCGTCCCCTCTTAAGTCTGTCACAGGGATCTGCTGGTGGACCAGGAGCGATGGCATCTTCGGGGAAGCATGCGTCCCGGTGTAAATAGGCTTAAGACTCGGGGTCATATGTAACCACAGACAGGTTTTATGGCCCCTTGAAGTCCACTTTTCAGACAAACTGGTCCTCAAGACAGCTCTAGTATGAACGGAGAGATGCTACACACACACAACACTCGTACCAAAGTGACAAATATCCTACTCTATCAGAGAATAGACTTTTGTTGGAGATCTTTGCTCTCGCTCATCCGTCTCAGTTTAACTCTGGGGTGTCCTAACTTTTTTGACTTGGGGGCCGCATTGGGCTAAAAAAATTTGGTCGAGGGCTGAAAGCCAACTGCCTGTAAATTAAAATGTTTTAGAAATATTAGGGATGTCCGATAATGGCTTTTTGCCGATATCCGATATGCCGATATTGTCCAACTCTTTAATTACCGATACCGATATCAACCGATATATACAGTCGTGGAATTAACACATTATTACGCCTAATTTGGACAACCAGGTATGGTGAAGATAAGGTACTTTTTAAGAAAATGAATCAAATAAAATAAGATGAATAAATTAAAAACATTTTCTTGAATAAAAAAGAAAGTAAAACAATATAAAAACAGTTACATAGAAACTAGTAATTAATGAAAATTTGTAAAATTAACTGTTAAAGGTTAGTATTATTAGTGGAGCAGCAGCACGCACAATCATGTGTGCTTACGGACTGTATCCCTTGCAGACTGTATTGATATATATTGATATATAATGTAGGAACCAGAATATTAATAACAGAAAGAAACAACCCTTTTGTGTGAATGAGTGTGAATGAGTGTAAATGGGGTGGGTTGGTGCACTAATTGTAAGTGTATCTTGTTTTTTATGTGGATTTAATAAAAAACCAAAAAAACCAAAAAAAACCCGATACTGATAATAAAAAAACCGATACCGATAATTTCCGATATTACATTTTAACGCATTTATCGGCCGATAATATCGGCAGACCGATATTATCGGACATCTCTAATAAATATATATATATATATTCCTTAGGTCAGGAAAAAACACACGCAGGCTATTGCATCCCTGCAGGTCTGTTTCACAGGGTTCTCTGCTCTTCAGGGGAGCCTGTGAAACAGACCTGTAGGGATGAAATAGCCTCTGTTTGGTTTTTTCCTGACCTAAGGAGTATTCCACTCAACTCCGATATTGAGCACTGTTGAACGGATAAACCATAGCAACCTCTGAGTTTATAAACTCCCCTGAAGAGCAGGGGAACCTGTGAAAACAGACCGGTAGGGATTAAATAGCCTCTGTGGGTTTTTTCCTGACCTAAGGAATATTCCGCTATTGAGCACTGTTTAACGGATAAACTACAGCAACTTTTATATATATATATATATATATATATATATATATATATATATATATATATATATATATATATATATATATATATATATATATATATATATATATATATGTGTACATATTGTATTAATATAATGGATGTATAATATCAATTAATATAACTGGATATTGAGAGTATGTGAAAGTTCCACTTCTACCTTGTTTACATCCGTGACAACCTCCTTAAGGTTTTGTAATCAATCAGAAATATCAAGCAGCTAAAATGCGCCATACACGGAGAAGTGTTGAGAGTGTTTAGCATTTTTCCCCATAATGCTTTGTAATTGATTTAAAAATGTTCATGGTGCATGGATGTTTTTTGTTAATGTCCACAAAGTTCAGTGAGCAGGTTGTTTTATGTGTGACCATGTCTGTTGACATTCGTGTTGGTTGGATATATATATATATTTTTTTTTTTTTCTTGCACCATGACTAGGGAAGGTTGTTTGCATTGGGTCATATAAGTAAATGTTGTGCATACTTCAATTCCAGGTATACTTAAAGGTCATTGACCTGTAATACCCACGTTGTCCAATAGATGGTGATATAATGACCGTCAATGAAAATATCCCAAAAATATGTATAACATCTGAAATAATATCAATAAAGTACTTTACTTTCTCTGTATCTCCATTTTGACAGAAGAACATACATGTAATACATGCAGTTGCATGTCTTTTAAACGTTATTATTGTCTAATAATAAATAAATATTATATTATTATTATAAATACCCCCCTTTTTTTTTATTTTGAAAAGCAACAACATGTAAATATATGCTTGACTTTTGATGTCAAAACAAGTTATTCATCAAATTGAACACTCTAAAAATGACAATAGATTTTACGGTAAAAAATTGTCAGCATAGTAGGGGTGCACAAAAAAAATTAATTCACATCCGAATCCTGATTTTTATTAATCAAGACTTTAAATCGATTAAAAATTTAAAAAAAAAAATAATAATAATAAATAAAATTTAAAAATTAAATAAATAAAATATATATACATACAGTTTTAAAAAATGTTGTATTTTTTTTAAATTTTTTATAAGAACAAATTTTTAAAATACGTTCTCAGACCATATCCATGCAACCAGAAGAAGCTTCTCTAACCTGTCACCTGTTTTGAAAAAGTTTCATTATAATTATTATACCAAATAATACATAGCGAGAATCGGTTTGAATCGAGAATGGATTCTGAATCGAATCGGCACCCCTGGAATCGGATCAAACTGTTAGGTCCCCAAGGATTCACACCCCTGGAGCATGGTCACCAGAATTTTGCTGTAAAAAAAGAGTGGTTCTGTTTTGATATTTACAGTGATACGTGGTAAAAACAGCAACCTTTACTAAGAGTTTACGGTTAAAAAAAAAGAAAAAGAAGTGGTACCATTTTTCCATTTACAGTAACATACTGTAAAAACAACAGTGGTATATTTAACATTAAAAACTGTCAGCTCATTCACCAGAATTATACTGTAAAAAACAGTACAACCATTTTGCCGTTTACAGTAACCACTACAGATTTAATTATTTAAAAAAAACCTGTCAGTTCAGTCGCCAGGTTTAACAAACAGTGCTACCATTTTTTCATTTACAATAATATGAGCGAATCCTTATAAATGTATACTTATATATCATACACATATACTTGCGGCCCTCTTGAGTGCAGTCATAACTGCGATGTGGCCCTCAATGAAAACGAGTGTGACATCACTGGATTAAAAAATGATGTTAAGGGCCAGAGGGCTCTCACAAATGAGCTGTAATTAACAAGCCATAAATACACAGCAGGATGTCCTTTAAGCCACCTGCAGGATCAGCACTGATGGTCTCCAACATTAACTCTTACTGAGGTAAAAACACACGAAGGGTTCCTTGAGCTGGAAAAGCTGTCAAAAAAAAAAAAAAAAAGGCACGTACTTACCAAGCCTGAGAGCAACTCATTTACTTGTGCCCTTTTGCCTTTATGGTCTCCGAATACATCCTGTCTAACATCCCAGGAAGTGGGTGGGGGGTGGCGGTTACATTGTGTGCTGTCGCCATAACCATGACAGCTCCATAACAACCCCGGTGCACGGTGAAGCCCTGAGGTCCACTCTCAGTGGTTTTCTCACTGGGTCACACCGAAGAATCGCATAATATCGACGTAAAAAAAAACAAAAACACGTGACACGCTTTTTTTGTATGCCCGTTTTACTGCGTTTTAAGTGCTATTATGAAGACATTAAAAGTGTGCTGCCGTCCAATGGGTAAAAAATGTACTGACCCCAATAAATACAGTACTATATACATACACAAACGTATTAATTATTCAACTTATTTAATCCTGTGCTTCTTTTTTGTTACGCCCCGCTAGGAAGAAAAAACATTTTTGCCCCATTCCTCCCACTCTCCACCGTGATTGTAAATAGTATCATTTGTTCATAGGGTTGTTATATGTACACCTCTGCATAATATTGTTTTTTGTAACATAAAAAAACATAATAATATATAGATCAGTTTACAACAAACAATAACTTTATTAACATTGTTTTGTTAGTCTGTAACACAAATACTTATTTATTAAACTATAAACATTTTTTGACCAACTCGAATCATTTGATACTTAAACATAAAATCAAACACATTTTCATTCAAACTGATCTGCAATATTAACTCAATATGTAACCAATAAAACAAAAATGAATTAAACAATTCTGCTGATATATATATATTTTTTTATCAAAATGAGGAAGTCAGGATTAATGGCTACAATGAGCAAGTTTTGAAGTTCACAGCTTTTCGAAGCAGAGTATGAAGCATGATACTGATGAAGCACGTTCACTATTTGCGAAGGACTGGGCTAATCACAAAAGAATAATCGCTTTAGTCATGCATAAACACAGATTAATCATGCAATTTGTACGTGCTCCCTTACTTTGACCGCAGATGGTTACCTGAAGGTGAGGAGGTTACCTGGTCAGCAATCAGGATAATGCATAAGTCAGTGCAACAAAGATGAGTGAGGACTCTAATTTGTTTGCTCGCTGGCAAATCTCCCTTCAAAATACACCTTTAGATGACGGCGATTAATCACGATTAATCAAAATTCAAAAGTGTGATTAATTTGATTAGAAAAGTAATTATTTGACAGTGCTTAATAAAAATAATATATATAAATGTCTCCAGGTGGTGTAAGTGACTGGAAGAAAAACTCTGACTCGATGGAGGTGTACCATATTTTCCGGACTATAAGGCTCACTTGAAATCCTTTTTTTTCTTCTCAAAACTCGACACTGCGCCTTATAACCCGGTGCGCCTAATGTACGGAATAATTCTGGTTTTGCTTACCGACCTCGAAGCTATTTTATTTGGTACATGGTGAAACGATAAGTGTGACCAGTAGATGGCAGTCAAACATAAGCGATACGTGTAGACTGCAATATGATGGCAGTCACACATAAGAGATAGGTGTAGAGTGCAATAAGACTCAAGATATAAAATATAGAACATTACACATGGCGCTGAAAAACCTATCAAAATGTTTTAGTACGACTTTGGTAAGCTATGAAGCCGCACCGCTTGATGGATTGTACTGTGCTTTAACGTACGAGAATTATTATGGTGTGTGTATAAAGTAAGACATATTATCTGGCATTTTGTTTCGCAATATTATGCAAAAGTAACTTTTCGTACCTTCTGGTACCTGCTGATCTGTATTTGGGATCTGCATATGTCCTGAAAAATCGCGCGAGTCCGCCTTTGTAGTCCGTGCGGACGCCGTAGTCAATAAGCTTCTTCTTTTTCTCTATCTTCTTGTTATGGGACATTCATCCTCCGCTAATATAAAGTGGTGTAAAGTTCTGGTATTTTTATTTATTTTTAATTTTTTTGTCATAAAAAAATACAATCATGCGTGCTTACGGACTGTATCCCTTGCAGACTGTATTGATATATATTGATATATAATGTAGGAACCAGAAATATTAATAACAGAAAGAAACAACCCTTTTGTGTGAATGAGTGTAAATGGGGGAGGGAGTTTTTTTGGGTTGGTGCACTAATTGTAAGTGTATCTTGTGTTTTTTATGTTGATTTAATAAAAAAATAAAAATTAAAATAATTTTTTATTTATTTTTTTAAATTCTTGTGCGGCCCGGTACCAATCGATCCACGGACCGGTACCGGGACCACTGATGTAGACCACAAGGAAGTGTTTTCCATTACCCCTTTAATGCGCCTTATAATCCAGTGCACCTTTTGTATGAAAATACACCTGAATAGACCCGCTAATCGGCCCTATGGTCCGGAAAATATGGTAACTTGTTAGTTTGCATGCATCAATTTTTAGACCCTGAATATAAGAGCAAGATTTTAAGTCTACTGTCTTATGTTTAGTTCCATAAAATATTAGTATTAAATAACAGTTAAAGAATAATTTAAGAAAAAATCCAAAAATTAGGAAAGTCTTTACAATTAAGACTATTTTTTATGTACTTTAGTTTAAGACTGCTGCCATGTGTTGGCACTAATCTTTGATTGATTGATTGAGACTTTTATTAGTAGGTTGCACAGTGAAGTACATATTCCGTACAATTGACCACTAAATGGTAACACCCGAATACGTTTTTCAACTTGTTTAAGTCGGGGTCCACTTAAATTGATTCATGATACAGATATATACTATCATATATACTATCATCATAATACAGTCATCACACAAGATAATCACATTGAATTATTTACATTATTTACAATCAGGGGTGTGGAGGGGTGGGGGGGGGGTATGGACATCAAGTAGTGGACATAGAGAGAGAGAGAGAGAGAGAGAGAGAGAGAGAGAGAGAGAGAATCTGCATTTGATTGTTTACATTTGATTATTAGCAATCCGGGTAGGGTGTTAGTTTAGGGTTGTAACTGCCTGGAGGTGAACTTTTATTGCGGTTTTGAAGGAGGATAGAGATGCCCTTTCTTTTATACCTGTTGGGAGCGCATTCCACATTGATGTGGCATAGAAAGAGAATGAGTTAAGACCTTTGTTAGTTCGGAATCTGGGTTTAACGTGGTTAGTGGAGCACCCCCTGGTGTTGTGGTTATGGCGGTCATTTACGTTAAGGAAGTAGTTTGACATGTACTTCGGTATCAGGGAGGTGTAGCGGATTTCATAGACTAGGCTCAGTGCAAGTTGTTTAACTCTGTCCTCCACCTTGAGCCAGCCCACTTTAGAGAAGTGGGTTGGAGTGAGGTGGGATCTGGGGTGGAGGTCTAGAAGTAACCTGACTAGCTTGTTCTGAGATGTTTGGAGTTTAGATTTGAGGGTTTTAGAGGTGCTAGGGTACCAGGAGGTGCATGCGTAATCGAAAAAGGGTTGATCACGCGCCAAAAGGCCATAAAATGTGCCCTTTGAAATGAGCGCGAGACATCTGGCATCCCTGGCAGTTTGGAAACATCAGTTTGAACGCAACCACGCGATCCGCGACGTTTGCGTTCACGATACCGTTTTTAAATATCATCTGATTTCACATATTTAAAAAGGTTGCGCTTACTTGCAGAATATGACATTAAAAACTCAACTTTGAACCGCTTGCCAAGGGGCAGGATATTATGTTCTCCTGCATGAAACTGCGATGGGCCTTGTGCGGACACGGAGCAGATGGTGTTATGTGCAGGCATGTGCATGCGGCAACAAGTGTGCAATTAGGCGCCCGAAGAGATGCCTTCGGTTGAAAAACATTGAAAGGTAAACCCAATCAGCCGTGCGCTGCGAGCATTATTAGTTCATCGCTGGTGAATTGGGAGACTTTGACAAGCTGGATGCGAGCTAACACAATATGTGCTTTAAGGAAATGAGCATGAAAGCTAATCATTTGTGGAAGTGGTCAGCATAATGTAGATTTTCTCTAAATGAGGCGCTAATATAAGCCGATGTTGACAGATAAAAACAAAATACTTTATTTTTTGCTTGCAGCCAAGTTAGTTACCATAGCAATCACGCTCCGCCTGACTGGCCTTGCTCTGTCTTTCACTCAGTATCAATCACATGACGCTTCAGTGATAGATAGGCAATCTAGGAACAAAAATAACTTCCCTCACTCAATCCTTGACCTTACCGAGCGAGCAGTCAGTTTGGTTAAAAGCTACGGCTATCACATAAAAATGGATTTTTTTCCCCCCTTCCGATCAATTGCAGTGGAAACATTGAACTAAAATGGCCGACGCTGTCAGTGATGAATAATTGCCGCTAAAGGAGAATCTCCTGTCCTGCACTACAAGAAGCTGATATTCAGCTGCAGGGCATTTAGGCCACAAAAAAAATAAAATAATGCAACGCAAGCAAGTTTTGGCGGCAGGGAAGGGAAGTAGCCTTCGGACGAGGAAGCGTCTCAGCATGCAAGAAGCCACGGGAGGAGACACAATTACCATCAAACGTTCATGGCGCTGCCAACGGAGGAAGTTTAGGTTCAGGCACGCTCAAAGCTACAAGCATCGTGACTCAGAGGTCATTCCAGGCCACGCCGGGATTCCTAACCGGGGTGAATTGCTAGGCAAACACCTTGGAATATTCATGTTTTTTACGGGGTTATTGAAATGACACTAAACAGGCTTCTGCGTCGATACAAAACAATCTTCCTAATTGAAACCATGTGTGAGTTGCTCTGATCAACTGCACTGGTTATATTGGCGTGAGTTTGACTTCTTTAGCCAGCAAACTACAAACCCCGTTTCCATATGAGTTGGGAAATTGTGTTAGATGTAAATATAAACGGAATACAATGATTTGCAAATCCTTTTCAAGCCATATTCAGTTGAATGCACTACAAAGACAACATATTTGATGTTCAAACTCATAAACCTTTTTTTTTTTTTGCAAATAATAATTAACTTAGAATTTCATGGCTGCAACACGTGCCAAAGTAGTTGGGAAAGGGCATGTTCACCACTGTGTTACATGGCCTTTCCTTTTAACAACACTCAGTAAACGTTTGGGAACTGAGGAGACACATTTTTGAAGCTTCTCAGGTGGAATTATTTCCCATTCTTGCTTGATGTACAGCTTAAGTTGTTCAACAGTCCGGGGGTCTCCCTTGTGCTATTTTAGGCTTCATAATGCGTCACAAATTTTCAATGGGGGACAGGTCTGGACCACAGGCAGGCCAGTCTAGTACACACACTCTTTTACTATGAAGCCACGTTGATGTAACACGTGACTTGGCATTGTCTTGCTGAAATAAGCAGGGGCGTCCATGAAAAAGACGTTGCTTGGATGGCAACATATGTTGCTCCAAAACCTGTATGTACCTTTCAGCATTAATGGCGCCTTCACAGATGTGTAAGTTACCCATGTCTTGGGCACTAATACACCCCCATACCATCACACATTCTGGCTTTTCAACTTTGCGCTTATGACAATCCGGATGGTTCTTTTCCTCTTTGGTCCGGAGGACACGACGTCCACAGTTTCCAAAAACAATTTGAAATGTGGACTCGTCAGACCACACAACACTTTTCCACTTTGTATCAGTCCATCTTAGATGAGCTCAGGCCCAGCGAAGCCGACTGCGTTTCTGGGTGTTGTTGATAAACGGTTTTCGCCTTGCATAGGAGTTTTAACTTGCACTTACAGATGTAGCGACCAACTGTAGTTACTGACAGTGGGTTTCTGAAGTGTTCCTGAGCCCATGTGGTGATATCCTTTACACACTGATGTCGCTTGTTGATGCAGTACAGCCTGAGGGGTCGAAAGGTTTTTCTTAAACTGTTCAACAATTTGCTCACACATTTGTTGACAAAGTGGTGACCCTCGCTCCCATCCTTGTTTGTGAATGACTGAGCATTTCATGGAATCTACTTTTATACCCAATCATGGCACCCACCTGTTCCCAATTAGCCTGTTCACCTGTGGGATGTTCCAAATAAGTGTTTGATGAGCATTCCTCAACTTTATCAGTATTTATTGCCACCTTTCCCAACTTCTTTGTCACGTGTTGCTGGCATCAAATTCTAAAGTTAATGATTATTTGCAAAAAAAAAAAAGTTTATCAGTTTGAACATCAAATATGTTGTCTTTGTAGTGCATTCAACTGAATATGGGTTGAAAATGATTTGCAAATCATTGTATTCTGTTTATATTTACATCTAACACAATTTCAATTTCAAACAACTACTACTTATTTCACTGGTAAACAAGTTTGGACTCAACTGAAAAAAACCTGCGTCTTCAACTTCTTTAGCCAGAAAACTAGTTGGGACTCAAACAACTACTGTAATTACTACTTATTTCGCCAGCATTGATTGATAGATTGATTGAGACATTTATTAGTAGATTGCACAGTACAGTACATATTACGTACAATTGACCACTAAATGGTAACACCCGAATAAGTTTTTCAACTTGTTTAAGTCGGGGTCCACGTTAATCAATTCATGGTACAAATATATACTATCAGCATAATACAGTCATCACACAAGTTAATCATCAGAGAATATACATTGAATTATTTACATTATTTACAATCCGGGAGGTGGGATGTGGAGGGGGTTGGGGAAGGGGGGGTTAGGTTTGGTTGATATCAACACTTCAGTCATCAACAATTATATCATCTGAGAAATGGACATTGAAACAGTGTAGGTCTGACTTGGTAGGATATGTACAGTGAGCAGTGAACATAGCGAGCTCAGAAAGCATAAGAACAAGTATATACTTTTGATTATTTACAATCCGGGGAGGTGGGATGTGGTGGAGGGAGGGTGTTAGTCTAGGGTTGTAGTTGCCTGGAGGTGTTCTTTTAGTGCAGTTTTGAAGGAGGGTAGAGATGCACTTTCTTTTACACCTGTTGGGAGTGCATTCCATATTGATGTGGCATAGAAGGAGAATGAGTTAAGACCTTTGTTAGATCGGAATCTGGGTTTAACGTGGTTAGTGGGGCTCCCCCTGGTGTTGTGGTTATGGCGGTCATTTACGTTATGGAAGTAGTTTGACATGTACTTCGGTATCAGGGAGGTGTAGCGGATTTTATAGACTAGGCTCAGTTGAGACTCACTTGAAAAAGACATTTAGCTTCTTTAGCCAGAAAACTAGTTGAAACTCAATTTAACAACTACTGCAACTACTACTTCTTTAGCCAGAAAAGTAGTTGAAACTCAATTGAAAAACACCTTCATTTTCTTTAGCCAGAAAATTAGTTAAAACAAATTCTAACAACTACTGCAACTACTACTTTTTTAGCGAGCAAACTAGTTGACTCAATTAATAAATCTGGTACTTCATCTTCTTTAGTCAGAAAACTAGTTGAGACTCAATTAACAACTACTGCAACTACTACTTCTTTAGTCAACAAACTAGTTGATGATTCAATTGAAAAAAACTTGGAATTTCATCTTCTTCAGCCAGAAAACTAGTTGAGACTTAATCAACAACTACTGAAACTACTACTTCTTTAGCCAACAAACTAGCTGAGACTAAATAAACATACCTAACGTACATTTTCTTTAACCAGAAAAATAGCTGAGACTCAAACAGGTTGAGCCAAATCTATTTGTCCAGATGCAAGAGGATCCTCTGCTGGCTCCAGTGTGTGGACTGGATGTTTTGGATGTTGTAACTTGTGCAGCCCTTTGAGACATTTGTGATTGAGAGCTATACAAGTAGACTTTGAGTGATTGATGGATATCTGTTGCGGTCCAAATTTTTGTGTGAAATTAAAATATGGGAAACATGCCCAGCGATGACACCTTCTGTAGCCAGCAAATTGGCTGAAACTGAATCAACATCCCTTGCGACTACCCCTTCTTTAGCCAACAGGCTATCTTAATTTAAAGGCCTACTGAAAGCCACTACTACCAACCACGCAGTCTTAACATAGCAACACATGCCAATACAGCCGGGTTAACTTATAAAGTGACATTTTAAATTTCCCGCCACACTTCCGGTTGAAAAACTCCTTTGGATATGATTTATGCGCGTGACGTCACAAAAGCAACGGAAGTGGTTGGACCCCATCTGACCCGATAGAAAAGCCTCTTGTTTTCTTCGACAAAATTCCACAGTATTCTGGACATCTGTGTTGGTGAATCTTTTGCAATTTGTTTAATGAACAATGTAGAATGCAAAGAAGAACGTTGTAGGTGGGATCGATCGGTGTCTTAGCGGCTAAGTACAATACTGTAATATCTGTGATATTTGCATTAGTGTACTGTGTCTTTAAGGGTTTGGGGAACGCGCATGCGCGAGTGAGTTGGCAAAGAACTTGAGTGTGTGTGAGCGTGACTTTTGGCTAACAGCAGCTCGTGTATGTGTGTGCGTTACTTTTTGAACTACAACCAGTTACCGTTTGTTTAAAAAGCGATTGAGCAATTTGTTTAATGGACAATGGAGACTGCAAATAAGAAAGTTGTAGGTGCGATCGGTGTATTAGCGGCGGACTACAGCAACACCAACACCAGGAGGTTGTGTCGTGTTTTGAGCAGGATAGCAGACGCACTACGGTGAGTCTAGCTTTGACTTCCAAACATTCGATCGCTTGCCCGTACGTGCGTGTCGATATGTGCATGTGACGTACGTAACTTTGGGGAAATATATGTTTCTTGCCGACTCTGATGGCGGCCGGGGTGTCGTCAAAAGCGTACAACGCCCGCCGCCGCATCTAAGTTAGCTACGCAGCTAGGTTAGCTTCTGTTTTTTTTAGCTTCGCCAAGCTTAATATTATTAATCGTGTATTTACATGTTCATGGTTTAATAGTATTATTGATCTTCTGTCTATCCATCCAGTCAAGGTTTTTTTTAATTTAGTTTCTATCTGCATTTGAGACAGACGCTATCGCGTTGGCTACGCAGCTAGGTTAGCTTCTGTTTTTTTAGCTTCGCCAAGCGGAATATTATTAATCGTGTAGTTACATGTTCATGGTTTAATAGTATTTTTGATCTTCTGTCTATCCATCCAGTCAAGGTTTTTTTTAAATTTAGTTTCTATCTGCATTTGAGACTGCTGCTATCACGTTGGCTACGTAGCTAGGTTAGCTTCTATTTTTTTAGCTTCGCAAAGCTGAATTATTAATCGTGTATTTACATGTTCAGTCACTGTGAATGTCCATTTCGCGTTCTCGACTCTCATTTTCAAGAGGATATAGTATCCGAGATGGTTTAAAATACAAATCTGTGATCTACAATAGAAAAAGGAGAGAGTGTGGAATCCAATGAGCCAGCTTGTACCTAAGTTACGGTCAGAGCGAAAAAAGATACGTCCATCACTGCCTCTCAAGTCCTTCACTGTAACGTTCCTCATCTACGAATCTTTCATCCTCGCTCAAATTAATGGGGTAATCGTCACTTTCTCGGTCCGAATCTCTCTCGCTCCATTGTAAACAACGGGGAATTGTGAGCAGCACTACCGCTTGTGACGTCACGCTACTTCCGGTACAGGCAAGGCTTTTTTTTATCAGCGAGCAAAAGTTGCGAACTTTATCGTCGATTTTCTCTACTAAATCCTTTCAGCAAAAATATGGCAATATCGCGAAATGATCAAGTATGACACATAGAATGGATCTGCTATTCCTGTTTAAATAAAAAAATTTCATTTCAGTAGGCCTTTAAATCTTGAATGTAACAGTCCACCAAGACTGTATGTGAAGAGGTTTCCACGAAATAATTCTGATTTACGGCATTATACAATTACTGTAATGCCGCGGGTATTAAGCAGCATTATTTTGTTTGTTATTTTTTTCAATAGAATAATGCTGTCGAGGAAGCCGATTAATAATTTGCAAATGAGGAGCTCATGCCTGTGAATACTATTTTTGTCTTAAAGGCCTCAGTACAAACAAATGTAAACCACAGCTCGCAGGGGTTTTTCGTCAAACATATCAATATTCATCTGATAACGCCTTTAATCTAGGGCCAGCAGCAGGATCTTGGCTACAGGGGGAGTTCTCACTAATGATTAAAAAAAAGTAGTAAATAGGCGTAATTAATTTAAAATAGGCCTTCGTATTCATAATAGAGAAGGAGGCTTTATGGAGGTGACCTTCTTGGATGGTAAAGAAAAAGGAACAAAATTACATAAGCTTCAAAAAGAATGGGCTATGTTATTCTCTGGGGTTTATTAATAAATAACACGACGTACACTCGACTAAATGAATACTAAGAGTATGGATTTAACGCAGTACTTTTCTGCCGTGCTGCAATACAGGTGGGTGTCACCGCAGATGGCAGCCAAAAGGTCAATCAGCCCCACAATGGGGGGGGGTCGATGCGCTGGGATACTGCAGCGGCTCATTTTTGAACTCGCCAAGCTACAAAGAGACAGAACCGAACCCCCCCCAAACCTTGTGAACCCATGCAGGCAAACGGCCCGCTGAGCTTCATTTATACCCCGCTCCCTATCCGCCCGCCACCACCCCCAGGGAAGTCCCTTCAACACACGCTGGTTACAACATCGCTTTAACCTTTGGCAAATAATATTTAACCAAACACGGTCCTCATCTGTCAGCGCCAATTAGGTGTCTGACGAGATGAATCACCCTATGAGAGGAAGTGAAGACATGCAGACAATGTGTCAAACCATCACTGAGTCAACTTACCTCTTCCTAAATAAATAAGGTGTTTCAAAGGGTTTCTGCAGGTATAAACAAATCTAATTTAATACCTTTTTAATGCAACTTAAAACAAATTTAATGGCCATATACAACTGCAGATAGTTTTGATGTATAGTAAAAAGCATACAATTGTCTGTACAGACATGATTGTAAGCTATTGACAATGATAATTGTCGTCGTTTTTATTTTAGAAGGTTCAAGCAGACAGCAAGCTGTTCCACAAAGCAAACCTTGTTTATTGCTATTTAACATTCACCTTGTTACATACACTACCGTTCAAAAGTTTGGGGTCACATTGAAATGTCCTTATTTTTATAGGAAAAGCCCTGTACTTTTCAATGAAGATAACTTTAAACTAGCCTTAACTTTAAAGAAATACACTCTATACATTGCTAATGTGGTAAATGAGTATTCTAGCTGCAAATGTCTGGTTTTTGGTGCAATATCTACATAGGTGTATAGAGGCCCATTTCCAGCAACTATCACTCCAGTGTTCTAATGGTACAATGTGTTTGCTCATTGGCTCAGAAGGCTAATTGATGATTAGAAAACCCTTGTGCAATCATGTTCACACATCTGAAAACAGTTTAGCTCGTTACAGAAGCTACAAAACTGACCTTCCTTTGAGCAGATTGAGTTTCTGGAGCATCACATTTGTGGGGTCAATTAAACGCTCAAAATGGCCAGAAAAAGAGAACTTTCATCTGAAACTCGACAGTCTATTCTTGTTCTTAGAAATGAAGGCTATTCCACTAAATTGTTTGGGTGACCCCAAACTTTTGAACGGTAGTGTACAGGTCTAAAATAATTGCCTTTGGCCCACAGAAGCAAAGAGAAACTATTATTAGTCACCTTGAGAGCTTCTGCCTAAAACCTAATAATCAGGTTAGAAATCTAGGGGAAACAAGGGACTCAGACTTGAACTTTAACAGCCCCATTAAGTCAATAACATCCGTAGCTTTTTACCACCTGAAAAACATGGCTAAAATCAGAGGAATAGTGTCTAAAGCAGACTTAGAAATAGACTAATCCATGCCTTTGTCTCCAGCAGGTTAGACTACTGTAATGGCCTTCTCAATGGACTCTTTAAATGGGCTGTAAAGCAGCTGCAGTACATCCAAAATGCTGCTGCTCGAGTCCTGACTCGAACCAGGAAATATGACCATATACGTCCGATGCTTAGGTCACTGCACTGGCTTCATGTTACCCGGAGAAAATACTTTAAAAAAGCAGGGTAGGCAACACTCTGAGGAAGAGACATGTGCATCCTAAAGACTGGACATAATACACCCACAAAAACAATCTGTTGTATGCAATCCAGTATAATGATGATTGATTCATATATTGGGGAAACAAAACAACCACTAAGCCGAGGTATGGCACAGCATAGACGGGCGAACCCTTCAGGCCGAAACTCAGCTGTCTACCCGCACCTCAAGAAGAAACAGCAAACCTTTGAAAACAAAAATGTACAGATTCTGGACAGGAAGAACAATGAAGAATAATGTCTAAAGCAGACTTAGAAAAAGACTAATCCATGCCTTTGTCTCCAGCAGGTTACACTACTGTAATGGCCTTCTCAATGGACTCTTTAAATGAGCTGTAAAGCAGCTGCAGTACATCCAAAATGCTGCTGCTCGAGTCCTGACTCGAACCAGGAAATATGACCATATACGTCCGATGCTTAGGTCACTGCACTGGCTTCATGTTACCCGGAGAAAATACTTTAAAAAAGCTGTGTAGGCAACACTCTGAGGCAGAGACATGTGCATCCTAAAGACTGGACATAATACACCCACAAAAACAATCTGTTGTATGCAATCCAGTATAATGATGATTGATTCATATATTGGGGAAACAAAACAACCACTAAGCCGAGGTATGGCACAGCATAGACGGGCGAACCCTTTGCACCTCAAGAAGAAACAGCAAACCTTTGAAAACAAAAATGTACAGATTCTGAACAGGAAGAACAGATGGTACGAAAGAGGAGTGATGGAAGCCATCTACATCAAGGTTGAAAAACCATCACTGAACAGAGGAGGTCCTTTCAACCATTCCTAAAAGACTCTGCAAATTTAGCCTCGAGCAAATTACAGGACTTAAGAGACACAAAAGCTCTTCTAAGACAAACCAAACAGTCCAGTTGCGATCGATTGAATGGCCTGAGAATACAACGACCTGGATTAATGAGAATATCCATAGACAAGCTCTGCTTGTGCAGGTCTTTTCATGGTATTGTGCTAAAATACATCTTTGACATGTTAGACATCTTAGGCTCTGAGAACTTCGGGCAGTGGTGTCCTGCTGGTGCCTGGAGTCAGGACCAAACATGGTGAGACTGCGTTTCTGTTTTATGCTACTAAAATCTAGTCTGAGACAGGCCTCACCGTTGACAATGTTCAAATCCAGGCTGAAAACACTTTTTAATTGTGCATATGACAACTGAAATTATTGTATCTACACTCTTTGATTTTACATTGAATTATAATAGTTTATGATTATTCTATTTTATGCTTTTAAATTTGAAATATGATTACTTTTATGATTATTGTATTTTTAGTTTTGCCTTTTTGTAATTTCTGGTACAGCGCACTTTGAATTTCCCTGTGTACAAATTGTGCTATATAAATAAACTTGCCTTGCCTTTCCTCCCACCACATCATGTTCCTTTCAGTCACGCCTTCAAAAAAAAAGTATGCTAGCATACACCACAATAATGCCGGAAAAGTTTATATTAAATGTGGCCAAATTAAGTACTAATGTAATCATAATATAAATTGTAATAATAAAAATGCAAGTAACATTTTCAAACACAATAATCATTTTTACCATTGTAATAAACTTAATTATCCTAAATAAGCACACAAACATAAAAATAAAATGGACTTTCAATCTCTGTTAGCAAAAATTGCCCTTTATTAAATATTGAACATCATGAAGTGCAGTTTTCTTTCCCAATTGGAAAAACTGGGTCAAAATTTTTTTGTTGTTGTTTTTTTTTTGCCAATTTCATCACAACATGCTTGCTAGTTCGTCCGTGCTGATGAGCTCATGTTGGTCATTCAGTTTGAAGAAGGAATATTCCCACAGAGGGACATTTGGCTTTAAAATCACATGTTTCCTTTTAACTTTTGTTACTAACAGTGCTTCTCACAAGTGGGTCACGACTAGCAAGGTAATGTCGGTGCATTTTGTGTGTGTAAGCTAGCTGCCGCGCCTGCTCAAACCGAAACAAAAATTGTTTGACAAGAGGCTTCACTACGCTCATTTAATTCTCCTGTCAAAGGGGTTTGGGTGCTGAGCGCGATGCACAGCGTGAGGCCTCTTGTATCCATTTTGAAAGCCAGAGAGGAACAAAAGAAACACACACGGACATTGCAATTTATCGATGCCGGCAATGTTATCAAGTTCATTTTAATTTAACTTTTGATTAAGTGAATCTCACACTGTTGTGGGCTCCATCTAGTGGTAGGGCAAATAATCACCAAATGAAATATTCAAACAGTGCTACTGTTTAAACCATGTGTAATGTTACAAAGGCCAAATACATTAAAAATACTTGTTAAATACAACATTTGCCTTGTTTTTAATGAATATTTAGGCCTGCTACGCTACTGTATTTAATGTTGGTTATTATCGTGGCACATGGAGAGCCAAATGCTTTCTGAGGTGGTACTTGGTAAAAAAAAGTTTGAGAACCACTGGTTTGTTTAATTGACTCAGGCCTATAATTCTATTTTTTTAATGCCTCTGGAAATTGTAATTAATGTTTATTAATGCCATTTAAAGTTTGCAAAATCCATTTAATGACTCCTAATGCATTTAAATGAGGCGCGGCAACCCTGTTACAAAGGGAAACAAGAATGAGTCATCCACACTAACCTGAATGATTGATAGCCGCTCTCTTGTTGATGATGCAACAATGTGGCCTTGGTTTTTCTTCGTAACGCGGCTGTGTTATAAATCTGCACTGACCTTCATCCCAGGACCCTAAAGCCGTGACTGTCCTGAAACATTACACAAACAAATCTAAAATATTTGTGTCGTGCTCTTAAAACAAATATGTGAAAAGCAAACTTACCTCAAAGCGAGAGTCATCAAGATGCAAATAAAGACACATCTTTTCCCGTTTCTCTTACCTTTGACTGGCTGCGCCTTGACTTAATGAGGCGTCATGTACAGTTTATATAAGAGGGTATGACCTTATTAAACGGGGGAAGTAATAGATGGGGCGAGGAAGCCACATTGCCAGGACAAGAAGAGCTGTCATTTATTTCCAACTGCAAGAAATGTGTCACAATTAAATACAAACGCTACAAAAATGATGCTTCTTTGTTGCTACAAATGAATATCCAATCAAGAACTACTGTACAGAATACATAAACATTTTTCTGTAAAGCTGATTTTTTTTTCCTGAGAAGCTTTCCAATGGCGGTCTTAGTTAGCCTCTAACTTGATTTCTGACAGCCAATTCAATTAAGGCTGGATTTGTGTGGGTGCAAAAAAAAAAAAAAAAGAAGCAAAATGACAAGACGGATGGCAACCTTTGCTTCACCATTAAAAATCACAATGGTCGTATTGAAGCTCAATCCCTTGGCAAATTAGCAGCCGCAGCAGAATAAACACCGCGCCGTCACACTAATCACCTGCTGCGGTTCCATTTGCTACCATCGTTAACAGAACATGTTCTAAAGGCAAAGGGAGAATTGGTGTGTGTTTCAGTCCTCCAAAAGGTACGGTGACTCACGGGTCAACTGACATTAAAGGCTGTCTGTGGGGACGGTTTGTCTGGCGGCGGCCTCCGTTGGAGTCGCCGGGCGAAGAGGGCGAGGAGCTGACCTGCTGGTAGATGAACGCGTAAAGGCTGACGTCAGGACGCCGACCGTTGCAGCGCTTGCACACGGCGCTGTAGTACTCCACCAGGAGCTCATACACCTCGCCTGGGGATAAGAGAGAGAGAAAATAAGACAAGTGACACATACAAACAGGTGTAGATAAATAAGTCTTGTTTTTATGTTACACTCAACTTGAATCATGGTGAAATGCACATTACTGCCACCTATAGGACTGGCGTGGAACAGTATTGCACGCGAATGTCAAGACAAATAATTCTGGTCAGGGGTGCCGAAACTTTTTGCTCCAGGGCTAAACATATCGATTTTAAGCACCATGAGTGAGGAGTTTAGCTCCGTACTCCCATACTAAACTCTAAAAAAATACGTAATCACCAGTCTTAAAATATGTTCATTCAGTTGTTTAATTTTCTGGAAAAAATACAGATAACAGCAATGTTCTGGCTTTAAGAAACACTGAAAGAAACAAAAAAAAATGAAATTTAGGTAGTAACAGTTACATTTTTGGATCAAGCATGTTTTGGACACTCAGGTGAAGAGAGGGGCGGAGCTTTCTACCGATCACCACCTGGTTAGTTAGCCAAATATTTGATTGGTTTATTGTCATGTTAAAAATGTTCTAAGCGTAACCTCTGGAGCAGGAATTTACTTTTCTTATCAATTATTTCTCTTAAATCGGGCTCGGGATCTTTCTATGTGGAGTTTGCATGTTCTCCCCGTGACTGCGTGGGTTCCCTCCGGGTACTCCGGCTTCCTCCCACCTCCAAAAACATGCACCTGGGGATAGGTTGATTGTAGGGATGTCCGATAATGGCTTTTTGCCGATATCCGATATTCCGATATTGTCCAACTCTTAATTACCGATACCGATATCAACCGATACCGATATATACAGTCGTGGAATTAACACATTATTATGCCTAATTTGGACAACCAGGTATGGTGAAGATAAGGTCCTTTTTAAAAATAATAATAAAATAAGATAAATATCGATACCGGTACCAATTTTTTTGTACTTTTGTGTGTGTGTTTATAAATATACATACTTTTTTTAATTATAAAATTGATTGTTTTATTGCAGCATTTAAAAATGAGCTGATTATGACATCTGCTGTCCATTTGTAATATCTTGTTTCATTATCAAATTTCTGAGTCTCATTTGCAGTTATGACAATAAGTTGCAATTATAGACAATTACAAGACGTTCGATGGCAGTAAGGTATACTTTGTTGTTTTTTGTTGCGTCCTAAAAAGTGTTAATACTGTAAGTATTGCACTTATTATACACCAGCTGTTTGATTGTAACATGCATCTTAGTTGTTGTTGTTTTCATACACAAATTTGGAGGTGTTGAAGTCGCCATGTAAAATCGCTAATGCTAATCAGTAGCCAATGTATATTAGCATCAAGCTAACGCATTTTTGGAAACGTGGAGCCTTACTTAAAGGGGCTGTTTGCAACATTTACACCGATGCCTAGAGGGCGCTGACTTTCCAATGTATTTTAAGTAGGGATGTCCGATAATGGCTTTTTGCCGATATCCGATATGCCGATATTGTCCAACTCTTTAATTACCGATACCGATATCAACCGATACCGATATCAACCGATATATACAGTCGTGGAATTAACACATTATTATGCCTAATTTGGACAACCAGGTATGGTGAAGATAAGGTACTTTTTAAAAAAAATAGTAAAATAAGATAAATAAATTAAAAAAAAATTCTTGAATAAAAAAGAAAGTACAACAATATAAAAACAGTTACATAGAAACTAGTAATTAATGAAAATGAGTAAAATTAACTGTTAAAGGTTAGTTCTATTAGTGGACCAGCAGCACGCACAATCATGTGTGCTTACGGACTGTATCCCTTGCAGACTGTATTGATATATATTGATATATAATGTAGGAAGCAGAATATTAATAACAGAAAGAAACAACCCTTTTGTGTGAATGAGTGTAAATGGGGGGAGGGGGGGTTTTTGGGTTGGTGCACTAATTGTAAGTGTATCTTGTGTTTTTTATGTTGATTTAATAAAAAAACAAAAACCTAAAAAAAAACAAAAACGATACTGATAATAAAAAACCGATACCGATAATTTCCGATATTAAATTTTTAAAGCATTTATCGACATCTCTAGTTGATTGGCAACACTAAATTGGCCCTAGTGTGTGAATGTGAGTGTGAATGTTGTCTGTCTATCTGTGTTGGCCCGGTGATGAGGTAGCGACTTGTCCAGGGTGTACCCCGCCTTCCGCCCGAATGCAGCTGAGATAGGCTCCAGCACCCCCCGCGACCCCAAAAGGGACAAGCGGTAGAAAATGGTTGGATGGATGAAATCTAATTTGAGTTTTCTCAATTTGTTCAGAATGTGTTCGTTTTGTGAGTTAGCATAAGCTATTTCTAATATTTTTATTTCATTTTCAAGTTCCTGCTCTAATAAACGTTCCTTTTTTTCCCTTGTATGATCAATAAGAAATAATTTTTCCTCGCATAACTACTTTCGCGGTCTCCCAGAGAACGCACGCCGTGATTTCTGGTTGATCATTAAAATCTAAAAAATCTGTTTATTCTTTCTCAAAATAATTTAGGAAGTCTGGGTCCTTTAGTAATAATGTAATAAGTCTCCATTGTTTTATAGGTGCAGTGATAGTTTTGTTAGTCGTCGGCGATCACTCGAAACGAGTATGATTGTCCTCCTGTTCGTGGGATTGCCTTAAGGAGAACGCCTGTGCGTGAAATCTTTTAAAGTGGGGAGACAAGCGCACAGACAGCCACCACACTGTCCTTGGCAAAGAGAAGGCCAGGGTCCAATGGCATGGAGACCAAGACAATTGGGGGCCCATCTTTGCTGCAGCCTTCTTCCGCCTTTGTGACCGTTGTGGAGCTTCTATGCAACCATCATCCGCCCACTCCGCCGTTGAGGTCTTTTTCGACGAGGGAGACGCGCAGACTCCAACGCGGAGTTAGTGAGGGAGAGTGAGACATGCATGGTCACTGATGATGATAGGGTGGATGTGAATGTTTGAGATTTCAGATAAAATTGAGCTACTTGTTAAAAAGTAGTCAATGCGAGAGAATGAGTGGTGAACTGGGTAAAAAATAAGTGTATTCCCTAAGAGTGGGGTGATAAGAACGCCAGGCACGAACGACGGGCAAAATTAAAAGCTTTGGCGGGCCGGATTTGGCCCGCGGACCACCAGTTGAATACGCCTGTAGTGTTAAAAGGGCCTTTGGCAGAGCATGGCGAATTGCCAAACTGCCATCTAAACTGGATGTGTGAACGCTAGTTTATGAACAGTTACTTTATGAGTCAAAAATGCGTTTTTTTTTTAGGGATGTCCGATAATGGCTTTTTGCCGATATCCGATATTGTCCAACTCTTTAATTACCGATACCGATATCAACCGATACCGATATCAACCGATATATGCAGTCGTGGAATTAACACATTGTTATGCCTAATTTGGACAACCAGGTATGGTGAAGATAAGGTACTTTTTTTAAAAATTAGTAAAATAAGATAAATAAATTAAAAACATTTTCTTGAATAAAAAAGAAAGTAAAACAATATAAAAATAGTTACATAGAAACTAGTAATTAATGAAAATTAGTAAAATTAACTGTTAAAGGTTAGTACTATTAGTGGACCAGCAGCACGCACAATCATGTGTGCTTACGGACTGTATCCCTTGCAGACTGTATTGATATATAGATTAAAGTACCAATGAGGGGGGTTATGGGTCCCATTTTTATAGTCTTTGGTATGACTCGGCTGGGATTTGAACTCCAACCTACCGATCTCAGGGCGGACACTCTATTGATAAATAATGTAGGAACCAGAATATTAATAACAGAAAGAAACAACCCTTTTGTGTGAATGAGTGTAAATGGGGGAGGGAGGTTTTTTGGGTTGGTGCACTAATTGTAAGTGTATCTTGTGTTTTTTATGTTGATTTAATTTAAAAAACAAACAAACAAAAAAAACAAAAACGATACCGATAAAAAAAAAACCGATACCGATAATTTCCGATATTACATTTTAACGCATATATCGATATTATCGGACATCTCTAGTTTTTTTCAAGCAATCCTGCTCAATGTGCTCCTAAGTTCCCTTATGGTGCATACCAAATTTCATGGTGTTTGCAAGAAATTAGAAATTCCAGGTGACTCCGGCTAACAGGGTTTAAAAACTGCACCACCGTATGGTTTATCTGTTGGGAAAGTAACAGCACAGATAACATAGTAGGGGTACTCATCGGGTGTCCTCATTTTTTCACATGACTATAGTTTTATGCTTTTTCCAATTCAGCCATCATTAGGTGAGCAGGAAAAAAATCACAAGTGAGACATAAACAGGAAGCAGGTGGGACAGTGGCGAGCTCCTCACCGACACTGATGTTCCTCAGAGTGAGCAAGGAGTGCATGTCGTGGACATCTGTCATGAGCTGGCTGTCTCCGAAGGTGAAATAAGCCACATCCCGTCCCGCCTCGGCAGCTGCCAGCATCTGGAGCAGAGCTGGAGAGCAGAGGAGAAAGAAGAAAGTGGCCATTAACACTCGGCAAGGAGAATGTTTTTCCACAACCTGCATCACCTATAAATACGTTTCCTTGTCTTAGTTATCACGAGCAAAAGTTCCGTATGTAACAACCTGGAATATGTGATTACTAAAAACAAAAAGCTGCAATGGGAAGTGAGGCAAACTGGGGAATAGGTCTAACCCCCCACTGAGGTGTGAATATTTCAACAGACTGGAAATACACTCACAGGCAATGTCATTAGTGACATACAGCAAGACTTTTAGTCAATTTGCTTTTTTTGTTATGCCTATTAAAAAGGGTAAAGTGCGATAACCATAGAAGCACAAATGTATCTGATAGCAACATAGCTGTGGCTAAACAAATACATTTTAACAAGTAGTGGATAAAGTAACTGGTATAGTTTTTTTCTAAAAACAAAATGTGTTGATCTTTATTGAAATATACAGTCATCTCTTGCCACTTTGCACTTCCAACTCACTCTATTGCAGTTCTTTAAAACACATTCATTAAAAAAATAATTTCACGGTTTCTACGGTCTACTGTTAGTCCAAAATATGCATATTTAGGGAAATGTTACATACTTTTGGCCTAAATTAAGCGTTTTCAAGCATAATTGCTAAACGAACCTAACACAACACATCTGAGGTGTTGTACAGCACAGCTGATAATCATCGTCATCATCAAACAAGTTGTAGTACTTTTTACAAGTTAGTGGTTGTGTTTAAGAACTGAGTATTTACTGTATGTGTCTCATATATAACAAACAGAAATGTCCATTGTTGGGCCGCGAGCACCCTCTAGAGTTCTGCAAAAAAAATATCAGATTCCACGGCTCGGGTCCGTATGGGCTGCAGCAGTACTCAGTTGTTAGACACTTTTCCACTACCTGTGGCAGTAATGACAGTAGCGAACAAACAGAAGAAGTCTGGAGCTAAAGTCATAGAGAGGTTTCAGAAGCGCAAAAATTATGACTGAAGTGGGGAAGCTGTATTTTCATCTAGACAGTTTATTTAAGAAACATAAAATATAAAATAATAATATGTCACGTAACATCACGTGACAACCTCTGAGGAAGGCAACAGTTGTGGCCGAAAACGTCATGTACCGAAATAAACACAGGTCTGACTATAAGATTAACAAAATCGCATCATTTTTTGAAGACCTAATGAACCTCTTTGGATCTTTATATTTATATCTTTACACAAGATATATTTAATGAATACGAATAAAATCAAGAGTAAGATTGCTAATTCAGTGTTAATACAGTGTATATACACTACCGTTCAAAAGTTTGGGGTCACCCAAACAATTTTGCGGAATAGCCTTCATTTCTAAGAACAAGAATAGACTGTCGAGTTTCAGATGAAAGTTCTCTTTTTCTGGCCATTTTGAGCGTTTAATTGACCCCACAAATGTGATGCTCCAGAAACTCAATCTGCTCAAAGGAAGGTCAGTTTTGTAGCTTCTGTAACGAGCTAAACTGTTTTCAGATGTGTGAACATGATTGCACAAGGGTTTTCTAATCATCAATTAGCCTTCTGAGCCAATGAGCAAACACATTGTACCATTAGAACACTGGAGTGATAGTTGCTGGAAATGGGCCTCTATACACCTATGTAGATATTGCACCAAAAACCAGACATTTGCAGCTAGGATAGTCATTTACCACATTAGCAATGTATAGAGTGTATTTCTTTAAAGTGAAGACTAGTTTAAAGTTATCTTCATTGAAAAGTACAGTTATTTTCCTTCAAAAATAAGGACATTTCAATGTGACCCCAAACTTTTGAACGGTAGTGTATATACACACACATACACATTTATATGCATACACATATATACACACATATATATACATATATATATATATATATATATACACACATATACAGTATATACATAGTTACATACACATATGTATACACATATATATACATATACACACACACACACACACACACACACACACACACACACACACACACACACACACACACACACACACACACACACACACACACACACACACACACACACACACACACACACACACACACACACACACACACACAGGATAAACATTGTCAAATGATATGGAAGCATGCGTTAATCACAAAGATCAAGGCTTAAATCGGGCTGATTACAAAAATAAAATCTAATCAAATACACTGCAAAAGAAGGGACTCCGAAAAATATTATGCAGGGCTAAAATAAATTCGAACTGAATTAATAGTAAATAATAATATATGTGTTTCTTAAATTAACTTAAAACAAAACTTAAGCGCAAATGAAAATACAGCTTCACCACTCGAGTCATAATTTTTGCGCTTAAGAAACTTCTCTATGACTTCAGCTCCAGACTTCTTCTGTTTGTTAGCTATTGTCATCACTGCCACAAGTGCTGCAACCCATTCGGACCACAGCTGAGAAACAGATATTTCTTGGTGACCCAACAACGTATATGGTTAAGAAACACTGGTTTAGGGCATGTGTGGTAATGAAATAAGAAAACATACTCCGTTGATGGTGATGAAAAATACTTTGAATAAAACATATTGCTGGACTATTGTAGCTTTATATTCTGCTTCCAATACTAATAAGTTAAAGTACCCATGATTGTCACACACACACTTGGTGTAGCGAAATTATTCTCTGCATTTGACCCATCACCCTTGATCACCCCCTGGGAGGTGAGGGGAGCAGTGAGCAGCAGCGGTGGCCGCGCCCAGTAATCATTTTTGGTGATTTAACCCCCAAATCCAACCCTTGATGCTGAGTGCCAAGCATAGAGGTAATGGGTCCCATTTTTATAGTCTTTGGTATGACTCGGCCGGGGTTTGAACTCACGGCCTACCGATCTCAGGGCGGACACTCTAACCCGGTGGTTCTTAACCTTGTTGGAGGTACCGAACCCCACCAGTTTCATATGTGCATTCACCGAACCCTCCTTTTTTTTCAAATTCAAGATAAAGTTATTATAAGTTTTTGGTAACACTTTAGTATGGGGAACATATTTTAAGTAACAAAGACTTAATTTAGAGTTTTTTGGACACTAGGGGAACATAATATAAGTAATAAATACTTAATTTAGAGTTATTTGGTTAGGGTTCGGGTTATAATAAGACCATGCCGAATAAGGCATTAATAAGTACTTAATAATGACTAGTTAAGAGCCAATATGTTACTAATTTGCATGTTAATAAGCAACTAATTAATGGTGAATATGTTCCCCATACTAAAGTGTTACCATGTTTTTTTTACTGGTGCATAAAATGAACCGTGTATGAACATCACCTTGTTCAAACAACAAACCCAACACAGTGCATAAACTCACAACAAATTACACACCTGCAAATCAGTCTGACTTCTGCTGTTGCCGTATCCGTAATACGCCGATAGGGAGACGTTTTTATTTACACGATGAGTCGGGTGGGTTTTGACCTCCTCCGAGCCCCTGAGCCCGACTCACCGAACCCCTAGGGTTCGATCGAACCCAGGTTAAAGGCCTACTGAAATGAAATTGTTTTATCTAAATGGGGATAGCAGATCTATTCTATGTGTCATACTTGATCATTTCGCGATATTGCCATATTTTTGCTGAAAGGATTTAGTAGAGAACGACGACGATAAAGATCGCAACTTTTGGTATCTGACAAAAAAAAGCCTTGCCCCTACCGGAAGTAGCGTGACGTAGTCAGTTGAACATTTCCGCAAAGTTCCCTATTGTTTACAGTGATGGCGGCCAGAAGTGAGAGCGATTCGGACCGAGAAAGCGACGATTTCCCCATTAATTTGAGCGAGGATGAAAGATTTGTGGATGAGGAAAGTGCAAGTGAAGGACTAGTGGGGAGTGGAAGCGATTCAGATAGGGAAGATGCTGTGAGAGGCGGGTGGTACCTGATATTCAGCTGGGAATGACTAAAACAGTAAATAAACACAAGACATATATATACTCTATTAGCCACAACACAACCAGGCTTATATTTAATATGCCACAAATTAATCCTGCATAACAAACACCTAAGTGTTTGTTATGCTAGCTCCTAGCTCCCGTCCATATAACCCGCCAATACAATTCAAACACCTGCACAACACACACAATCACTCAGCCCAAAGGACCATTCACCTAACCCAAGGTTCATAAAGCTTATATATTTACCCAAAGTTACGTACGTGACACGCACGTACGGGCAAGCGATCAAATGTTTGGAAGCGCAGCTGCATACTCACGGTAGCACGTCTGCGTCTGTCTATCCAAATCAAAGTAATCCTGGTAAGAGTCTGTGTTGTCCCAGTTCTCTACAGGCGTCTGTGTATCGAAGTCAAAGTCCTCCTGGTAAGAGTCTCTGTTGTCCGAGTTCTTCGATCTTGACTGCATCTTTCGGGAATGTAAACAATGAAACACCGGCTGTGTTGTGTTGCTGACTTCCCTCGCAAAATACTCCGCTTCGCACCGACAACTTTCTTCTTTGCTTGCTCAGCTTCTTTCTCCATAATGCAATGAACAAATAGCAACAGATTCACCAACACAGATGTCCAGAATACTGTGGAATTATGAAATGAAAACAGAGCTATTTTGTATTGGCTTCAATGGGCTACCGATACTCCTGTTTCACTGGCTACGTCACGCGCATACGTCATCATCCAAAGGCGTTTCCAACCGGAAGTTTAGCGGGAAATTTAATATTGCACTTTATAAGTTAACCCGGCCGTATTGGCATGTGTTGCAATGTTAAGATTTCATCATTGATATACAAACTATCAGACTGCGTGGTCGGTAGTAGTGGCTTTCAGTAGGCCTTTAAGAACCACTGCTCTAACCACTATGATTATATGAAGGAATAAATAGATTGTTAGTACTGCGTCCCTTTAGATCTGAATGAGTCACTAGATGCGAGCAAATTGGGACAATTGCTTTGAAACTAAAACAACTCAAACGTCAACCAGTACCATGGATGTGTGGATTGTGGTGGCTTTAGATGTGAAATGCAGCACTAGCAGCATTGCAAACTGCAATTGCAAAAATAAACGTAAATCTAACAAGGACAGTCCAAACCGAGGGTTATTATAAACATTACGTACCCAATTAACTGCTGCTAAGTGCGAGACTGAATCAACATTGTGCCTGGTGCACTTAATCATTAGCCAATTAGAATACGTACTTTAAGAGAGTACGGTAGATCCATGGGGAAACATGAGAATTACAAAGATTTTCCCTGCAGGCATATCATTCAGCAGACAGTTGGTGATTGGGCCAACTTCCAGCACCCACTCAGCCGAAGCTCCCCTGCACAGAGACAGTGGTGCACGACTCAGGCAGGAGAGCAAGTGGCAGATGGATGGACTAGTGCGGGCGATCAATTTCACTATTAATGAACCGTATTAGCTCTGTCACTTGATCAATAGGAGGAAGGCGACGAATAGGCCATAAGTAAATGAATGTATTCCCGCGAGACAAATGAATACACTGGAGTGCTGGAGCCTCTTGTTTTCGACATTTATTGTGTTCTATCTATCCAGGGAGACGCGGCTATTGCTTTGGACCGGAGCGTGGCGGCGGCACGACATTACTTGCCTTTAAGACGCGTGTCGCCTCCAAAAACCCCGCAGCCCCAGTTTCCTGTCGCCACCGCTGCCAGGTTGTCGCTGGGTTGGCCCGGGCGGGCAAAGCCACAGTAAGCCTGCGTTAGAGACAAGGAGTGGACGTAAAAAAACATCTGTCACGAACATTTTTGTACAAATTGTCTCAACATACTCCACAAAGGACTCTTGTTTTTCGTCCGTAGTTATACATCCATGGAAAACTATGAGAATTAGACAATGACATTGTGCATTCCACTTCTCTACTTGTTAGCTAACCAGCGCCACAGATAGATTGCAGTCCTGCCAGAAACACTGCAGAGCAAAGTATTTCATTTTAGAATTGATTTTAAATCCTTGCTGTTTGTTTTTAAAGCTTTACATGGACTGGCACCTCAGTATATCTCGGACCTCATCCAAATTTACACTCCTGCGCGCGCTCTGAGGTCCGAGAGCCAGCTCCAGCTCGTGGTGCCCAGGACAAGACTTAAAACCAGGGGAGACAGGGCCTTCTCTGTGGTCGGCCCTAAACTCTGGAACACTCTGCCCCTCCATGTTCAAACTGCTCCCACAGTGGAGTGTTTTAAGTCTCGTCTTAAGACCCACTTTTATTCTTTGGCTTTTAACACTACGTGAGTTGTGTGGTCTTCTGTCCTCTGTTGTCCTGTGTGGCTAGGGTTAGGGTTATAAATTTTGATGTCTATTTTACGGTTTTAATTGGTTTTACCCTTTAAAATTGTTTTTAATCATATTTATTTTTTATATTGTCTCTGTATTGGTTTTCTATTCATTTATTCTTTGTTTTTATTCAGTTATTGGTGTAGCATAATATTGTTTTTAATATTATTTTTAATATCGTTTTTAACATGGCTGTGCAGCACTTTGGAAACATTCTTGTTGTGTAAATGTGCTATATAAATAAAGTGGATTGGATTGGATTGGATTTAAAAAAAAAAAAAAATAACCTGACACTGAAATATGTTGTTTTCAGCCTCAATTCTGTATTTTCCACCAATGGTCATATGAAATTCCAATAATGTATTTATCTGTTATGAGATGCGCCTGAATTAACACTTGACAAACACGCTTAAACTTCAGAACCAAAAACCAGTGAAGTTGGCACGTTGTGTAAATCGTAAATAAAAACAGAATACAATGATTTGCAAATCCTTTTCAACTTATATTCAATTGAATAGACTGCAAAGACAAGATATTTAATGTTCGAACTTTGTTATTTTTTACAAATATTCGCTCATTTGGAATTTGAGGCCTGCAACATGTTTCAAAAAAGCTGGCACGAGTGGCAAAAAAGACTGAGAAAGTTGCGGAATGCTCATCAAACACTTATTTGGAACATCCCACAGGTGAACAGGCTAATTGGGAACAGGTGGGTAACAACGTTTCTCAGTTCGGAACATTAAATATCTTGTCTTTGCAGTCTATTCAATTGAATATAAGTTGAAAAGGATTTGCAAATCATTGTACCGTATTTTTCGGACTAAAAGTCACAGTTTTTTTCATAGTTTGGCCGGGGGTGCGACTTATACTCAGGAGCGACTTATGTGTGAAATTATTAACACATTAGCGTAAAATATCAAATAATATTATTTAGCTCATTCACGTAAGAGACTAGACGTATAAGATTTAATGGGATTTAGCGATTAGGAGTGACAGATTGTTTGGTAAACGTATAGCATGTTCTATATGTTATAGTTATTTGAATGACTCTTACCATAATATGTTACGTTAACATACCAGGCACGTTCCGAGTTGGTTATTTATGCCTCATATAACGTACACTTACTCAGCCTGTTGTTCACTATTCTTTATTTTAAATTGCCTTTCAAATGTCTATTCTTGGTGTTGGGTTTTATCAAATAAATTTCCCCAAAAAATGCGGCTTATACTCCAGTGCGACTTACATATGTTTTTCCCCTTCTTTATTAAGCATTTTCGGCCGGTGCGACTTATACTCCGAAAAATACGGTATTCTGTTTTTATTTACCATTTACACAATGTGCCAACTTCACTGGTTTTGGGTTTTGTACAATAAGCAGCAATAATTGAAAAATAGAACAAACAAGTAAGATGTATGTTATTACTAATTACAAATGACACATATTTGTTTTTAAATGTATGTACATTTTTAGCCTTTTAAAAGAAAATGCATGCATCATCACTGATTATGCAAATTAATGATGATGTCATATTCACCACGACCCCACCACAAATATAGGGGTAACCCCGAATGCTGTACATTATTACATTACTTCAAAAGACTACTGCAGTCGTCATTAGTACATTCTATTGTGTTGTTTTTAAACAATATTTCTAATCTAAAAGTTAGTTTTTCTTATTAAAAGGGCATCATTCAGAATGGTGCCGTTTTGGGGGGGCAAACACAGGTTAAATTAATTTTAATTGATTTGAGATATAAGTGTTTTGGGTTAGGAGCTCCCTCACAGAACCAATTAAGCTAAAAAGTTGAGGTACTACTGAGCTATCTTTAAGTTGAAGTGGCGTGGTAACTGGTTTTACGTACTACTGTATTATTTTCATAAATAGGAATACATATCAGTTTCCGACTAAATAGCATATGCTTGTGCATTGTTTTTAGTAAAAATTCTTACCAAATTCTAATGTGAACTAGCCCTCAAATGGAATAGTGACACCGGTAATCTAATCGGGCGCTGTCGCCTTCAAGAGACTGTAGAAGAAAATCTGATGAAAAGTTAAGCGCTGGGCTGTCTTTTTGCACAAGTTGGCTCGAGCAAAGCTCCAGTCTTGCTTCAGGTCATTCGTAGGCCTCATGAGAACATCACATTACATTTCCGCACGATCCATAGTAAACGGAATAAAGAATGCAACAAAGTAATTCTATTTGCCTGGAGGCCTGCGCTTGACAAGTCATTCAACGCTTGAGCACATACAGGTTAGTCTGTGGTGCTTGACGTGGCTTATACATATATTTAGATCATATATCAACCTTCCACAGCCGCGGATGACAGCACCCGAAGTACCCGTACCTAATAGCGCGCTGACCTCGGCACTTTCATTTTCATACTGGACTTTTGAAACAAATACACAGAATGGACCACCGCCCCATTTGGCCGGTCATAAATCCCTGCACCGGAAGGGCAGAAAGTGGCATGTATCCGCACGGTATTCTGCACGATATTCCAAACGAGATTGATCTTCATGTTGGGCGCATTCCTCAAATGCTTGTCAGAGCTGTCAAACACCTCCAAGCCCTCTGACAGCAGACTTGATAACTTCAACATCTCCATTTCCTATTACAAATGGAGCTCTATACCTGGGAAGACTGCTGCATTCACCGAGAGACAGCTAGTGTTGTTTTTAAACATGCGTTAGTTACTATTCATTACACATATCGGTTTGTATTACATGCATGAAATACTTTGATATCTATGATGGCAACTATCTACTAAGATTATCAAGAAAAAAATATTGACAATAAAGCTAGGGATGCATGATAAATACATATAAATATACAAAAAGACCAATTTCCCTTGTCGATCAATAAAGTTTGTCTCAGTCTAAGAAATGTTGACGTCACACCGATGAATCTGATGACGTTAGAAAATAGCCCAAATGAGGCGAGATTACCCGTATGGTGCTGTAAGTCGGTTAGGGTGAGCAATTCGAACACTCCTTGTTAGAATAATTGTAAGTTATCACAAAAAACTTTGTGTTGAAATGAGTTCCAGGCAAGAAGACAAAAGCTGTCTTTGAAACCTACCAAGAGTAAGGCTCGTAAAACTCCACAGTGTAGGGGGGGAAAGCAAGATGAAGGTGTTCCTGTGTTCTTTCATGTATGGTAATCAACAGAAAGATATTGTTCTAACCCAAGGACTTCAAAGCGGAGAGATGACAGGATCTGCCCAATTTCCAGACGACCTCTTTTTGAAGTATTTTACGAACGTCTTTTTGAACTATTTTATTAAGATTAAAGATTAAAGTACCAAGGATTGTCACACACACACTTGATGTGGTGAAATTTGTCCTCTGCATTTGACCCATCCCCTTGGGGAGCAGTGGGCAGCAGCGGCGCCGCGCCCGGGAATCATTTTGGTGATTTAACCCCCAACTCCAACCCTTGATGCTGAGTGCCAAGCAGGGAGGTTATGGGTCCCATTTTTATAGTCTTTGGTATGACTCGGCTGGGATTTGAACTCCAACCTACCGATCTCAGGGCGGACACTCTAACCAATATGGACTTCTTTTTTAACTATTTTACAAACTCTTTTTGAACTGACCTTTTCTGTGAATTGTTTACGGCCTTTTCTGTGAACTTTTTGCGACCTTTGTCCTTTGGAAACAGTGGTGGCCATGTGGTCGGGGAGGGTCCAAAATAAAAGAAGGAGGCATGCAATCTTTTGGGAGAGCGTGCTGGAGACTGTACAAGAGTACAGTGTGTCCAGGCGTTTCTCCTGAATTGAGTCCAAATTGAATTCTGTCTCTGTTTAATTCTTTGCCTCTTGTCTTGTTTAATAGATGTCATCAGTGTTTGAACCTGACACTCCTTTTCTCCTATGTGCCTTGTTTGTAAGCCTGTTGTAAATCCTCGAGCTCAATGTAAACAAAGAAGGCATCGATCATTTGGGAATCCTTCACTGTTTTAGAGGAAGACGTTTGGTATGCAAGTGATGGATGGACAGACAGACAGACGGATAGATATTATTGGTATCGATCTTTGGAAGCAGGACGTTATTGGTATTGGTTTGAAAAAAAATACTGTGCATCCCTAAGTAAAGCTACATATTACAGTGGAACCCGTTTAAGTCGACCAACTCATCAGGTCCCAATCTACCGCGTTCTTCTAATAAAAAGGACATACATGGTCAATATAAAATGTGTTTCTTGTAATTAATTGGTCCGTTCATGTCGACATGCATTTTTAATTTCATCTTGACAATACTGTTGTCTAGCTGGACAGCATTAAAAGGTGGACACAGTGATTTCCGGTTTAGTGCAAAGTAAGCTTCAAAATAAAAGCATGACAGTACTGACCGAGATTTGTCTTTTTTTTTGTGTGCGAAAGCTTTAATATCACTTTAGCAGACATACAACATAATTACCGCAGCAGATATTAGATAAGTGTATAAAACATAATCTGCAAGTAGAAGAATATAAAAAAAAAAATGTACAAATTGAGAAAAAACATGTCAACATACTGTAGTACAGAGGTGTCAAAGTCGTTTTCACTGCGGGCCACATCGCAGTTATGTTTGGCCATTTCTAACAGTGAATACTATTATTACACAATTTTTTAATGCATTTTATTAGTAGATTTTTTTTTTTAAACTAAAATGTAAAAAAAAAATGGTAAGTTGCAATAATTTCACCTCAAAATGTCGTGTATATTACTGTAAATTGAAAAACAGTACTGCTGTTTTTATGGTAAAAAAAAAAGGCAGCTCAGATACCAGACTGTAATGTAAAAATTACATTTGTTTTTTACTGTAAATAAAAAAAACTGCAATTTTACAGCAACATTTTGGCCCCTGAGCTCCCAGTTTGTTTTTTGTTTTTTACCGCAAATCAACAACTGTAGATTTTACGGTGTATTACTGTAAATGCCAAAACGACACCACAGTTTATTACAGTAAAAAAAAGTACTGTTTTTTTTCATTTAGAGAAAAATGCTGTAAAAACCACAGTAACTTTCAAAATTTGACCATGAAATCTATTCCTACTTTTACATTGCACAATTTGATGGATAACTTGCTTTGAAATCATTATTATTAGTATGTATTTCTATTTCAAAAATGGTTTGAATGTTTGATAATATATTTGTGCATAATTAGACAATATTTAAGTTAACATAATTTGCGATTACATGGAGTACATGTATTTTTTTTCTCCCAAAATAGAAAGAAAGAATACATTTAGTAAGAAAAGTTACAGTACTTTATTGATACATAATATTTCCAGGCTTTCGAGGGCCAAATAAAATGAAGTGGCGGGCCACATCTGGCCCCCGGGCCTTGACTTTGACACCTCTGCTGGAGTAGGTTGAATAACCCTTTATTATCACTGTAGCCTTATGTACATTCGCAAGTAATGGTTATTTCCCTTCCACTGTACATGCCATGCTTATTCTGAGTTTGAAGACCTTCTGACTAATGAAACAAAGAAATACCTTATTGAGCTCCCGGTCTAGTCTCTCTGGATGAAACTGTTCCAGAAAGGTCCTGAATGGCAGTGCATCGATGGCCACGATCTCTGTGCATCTTCTCTGCCAGTCGTCCCTGAAACAAACTACTTTGTCACATCATTTACACTACAATCAAAACATTAGTGAGTAATAAAAAACATAGCTTAATAAACACTGTGGGGCGAAAATATCTATGTATGTTATATCTACCATAAAGGTATAATGATATGTTCTAATCACAGTTCGGTATGTACCCTGGTTTTAAGGTTCGGTTAATTTTCGGTACAGTAAGGGAACAAAATGCAAACATAAAACTGCTGACACATAAAAAACGGCGATCTGCCGGCAGGTATTTCTCTAATAAATATAATTTTTTTTTTAAATAAAAAAATACAGATAACACAGAGGATTCTCCTTAGTGCTATTATTAGCCATGACGACCTGCTAGCCAAAAGATGGGCTGCTCTCTCTTCTAAATGTTGATTATAATATTCTAGCAAAAGCACTGGCTTTGTGACTTCTAACGATTATGCCAAAATATCATTTGAAAAGACCAAACAGGGTTTATTACAAAAAAACTTTAAAACATAGAATACAAAAGCAAACAGGTGAAATGTAACAATAAGTTGCTATGTTGACTCTTAAGACACAAAGCTGCCATTGCTCAAAAAATGATAATGAATCAAAATCAATGTTGTTATGAATTATTAAGCTATTTAAGGCTCCAATTATTTATCATCAAGTATTCCACATTGAAATTTTTTTGGGGGGGAAAATATTGAATATTTTGTGTATGCCACACAAAAACTGTTTTTCTATGACAAAAATACATTAAACAAACAAGCAAAACATAAAAAATTAAATAATAGTTAAAGATCTTAAGTTGATATAGAGATTTGAATGTTTAAAAAAAAAAAAAAAAATCTATTATTTTTAACACTTTTATGAGTGGGGCTCTTTTGGATTCCTGAAAATTTTACAGAGATTTTTATTTCAAATTGTCATTACTCAAAAAATATTACTAAATCAAAATCAATATTGTTATCAATTATTTACCTTTTTAAGACTAATTATGCTTGATCTCTCGATCAACTTCAGATGTACCTATCTATATAAATATTTTCCACCCAAAAATGTTTTATGGTGGAATACTCCATTTCAAAAAAATTTTGGGGGAAAATATTGTATATATATATATATATATATATATATATATATATATATATATATATATATATATATATATATATATATATATATATATATACATATATATATATATATATATATATATATATATAAAAATATATATATATATATACATATATATATATATATATATATATATATATATATATATATATATATATATATATATATATATATATATATATATATATATATATATATATATAATGCCTGAGACCCTGGGATCAAACTTGAAGAGAGCCCCAAATGTTTAAAAAAATCTATACATTGCATTGGTTTTGAAAATTTAAATGACCAAAATGACCCCCGGAAGCTTATATTTTTCAATGTGCGCTCAGTGGAAAAAGTTTGAACGCCCCTGTTTTAGAAGATATGCAATGCGAGCAAATATTTTTTTCTGTCAAAATTTAAAGAACAAATACATTTAGAAATTGAATTAAGTGCTTTATTGACGCACATTATTTCCAGGCTTCCACGGGCCACACTAAATGATGTGGCAGGTCAGATCTGGCTCCCAAACCACAAGTTTGATACCTGTGCTTTAAGAAAAATGATTTGTCTCTCAACTCTGTGGGACTTTTCATGGTAATTATTAGAGATGTCCGATAATATTGGACTGCCGATATTATCGGCCGATAAATGCTGTAAAATGTAATATCGGAAATAGAGATGTCCGATAATGGCTTTTTTGCTGATATCCGATATTGTCCAACTCTTAATTACAGATACTGATATCAACCGATACCGATATATACAGTCGTGGAATTAACACATTATTATGCCTAATTTTGTTGCGATGCCCCGCTGTATGCATTAAACAATGTAACAAGGTTTTCCAAAATAAATCAACTCAAGTTATGGAAAAAAATGCCAACATGGCACTGCCATATTTATTATTGAAGTGACAAAGTGCATTATTTTTTTTAACATGCCTCAAAACAGCAGCTTGGAATTTGGGACATGCTCTCCCTGAGAGAGCATGAGGAGGTTGAGGTGGGCGGGGTTGAGGTGGGGGGGGGGGGGGGTAGCAGGGGGTGTATATTGTAGCGTCCCGGAAGAGTTACTGCTGCAAGGGGTTCTGGGTATTTGTTCTGTTGTGTTTATGTTGTGTTACGGTGCAGATGTTCTCCTGAAATGTGTTTGTCATTCTTGTTTGGTGTGGGTTCACAGTGTGGCGCATATTTGTAACAGTGTTAAAGTTGTTTATACGGCCACCCTCAGTGTGACCTGTATGGCTGTTGACATGTGAAAAGCCGTAGATATTATGTGATTGGGCCGGCACGCAAAGGCAGTGCTTTTAAGGTTTATTGGCGCTCTGTACTTCTCCCTACTTCCGTGTTACACAGCGGCGTTTTAAAAAGTCATAAATTTAACTTTTTGAAACCGATACCGATAATTTTGAAACCGATACCGATAATTTCTGATATTACATTTTAAAACATTTATCGGCCGATAATATCGGCAGTCCGATATTATCAGACACTCCTAATCGGAAATTATCGGTATCGGTTTCAAAAAGTAAAATTTATGACTTTTTAAAACGCCGCTGTACGGAGTGGTACACGGACGTAGGGAGAAGTACAGAGCAGTTGCGTCTCCCAGTCATACTTGCCAACCCTCCCGATTTTCCCGGGAGACTACCGAATTTCAGTGCCCCCCCCGAAAATCTCCCGGGGCAACCATTCTCCCGAATTTCTCCCGATTTCCACGCAGACAACAATATTGGGGGTGTGCGTTAAAGGCACTGCCTTTGCGTGCCAGCCCAATCACATAATATCTACTGCTTTTCACACACACAAGTGAATGCAAGTCATACTTGGTCAACAGCCATACAGGTCACACTGAGGGTGTCCGTATAAACAACTTTAACACTGTTACACATATGCGCCACACTGTGAACCCACACCAAACAAGAATGACAAACACATTTCGGGAGAACATCCGCACCGTAACACAACATAACAAATACCCAGAACCCCTTACAGCACTAACTTTTCCGGGACTCTACAATATACACCCCCCCCCCCCCCACACACCTCAACCTCCTCATGCTCTCTCAGGGAGAGCATGTCCCAAATTCCAAGCTGCTGTTTTGAGGCATGTTAAAAAAATGTATGCACTTTGTGACTTCAGTAATAAATATGGCAGTGCCATGTTGGCATTTTTTCCCATAACTTGAGTTGATTTATTTTGGAAAACCTTGTTACATTGTTTAATGCATCCAGCGGGGCATCACAACAAAATTAGGCATAATAATGTGTTAATTCCACGACTGTATATATCGGTATTGGTTGAAATCGGAATCGGTAATTAAGAGTTGGACAATATCGGAATATCGGCAAAAAAGCCATTATCGGACATCTCTAGTAATTACTCAAACGCTTGTATTCCAATCAGCACCAAGTTCACACACACAAACACACAGCCTTAAAGGCCTACTGAAAGCCACTACTAGCGACCACGCAGTCTGATAGTTTATATATCAATGATGAAATCTTAACATTGCAACACATGCCAATACGGCCGGGTTAACTTATAAAGTGACATTTTAAAATTCCTGCCACACTTCCGGTTGAAAAACTCCTTTGGATATGATTTATGCGCGTGACGTCACAAAATCCTCGGAAGTGGTTGGACCCCATCGGACCCGATATAAAAACCTCTTGTTTTCTTCGACAAAATTCCACAGTATTCTGGACATCTGTGTTGGTGAATCTTTTGCAATTTGTTTAATGAACAATGGAGGCTGCAAAGAAGAACGTTGTAGGTGGGATCGATCGGTGTATTAGCGGCTAAGTACAATACTTACAGCAACACAACAAGGACTACTTACTACGCCTAGCCGATGCTTGCCGCCAAACCCACGGATGAAGTCCTTCGTCGCGCCGTCGATCGCTGGAACGCAGGTGAGCACGGCTGTTGATGGGAAAATGAGGGCTGGCTGGCGTAGGTGGAGCGCTAATGTTTTTATCATAGTTCTGTGAGGTCCGGTTGCTAAGTTGCTAAATTAGCCTTAGCGTCGTTAGCAACAGCATTGTTAAGCCTTACCAGGCTGAGAATTTTAAACCGTGTAGTTACATGTACATGGTTTAATAGCATTGTTGGTCTTCTGTCTATCCTTCCAGTCAGGGGTTTATTTCTTTTGTTTCTATCTTCATTTGAGAACGATGCTATCACGTTAGCTCAGTAGCTAAGTGTGTCACCGATGTATTGTCGTGGAGATAAAAGTCACTTTAAATGTCCATTTCGCGTGCTCGACTCTCATTTTCAAGAGGATATAGTATCCGAGGTGGTTTAAAATACAAATCCGTGATCCACAATAGAAAAAGGAGAGAGTGTGGAATCCAATGAGCCAGCTTGTACCTAAGTTACGGTCAGAGCGAAAAAAGATACGTCCATCACTGCCTCTCTAGTCATTCACTGTAACGTTCCTCATCTACGAATCTTTCATCCTCGCTCAAATTAATGGGGTAATCGTCGCTCTGAATCTCTCGCTCCATTGTAAACAATGGGGAATTGTGAGGAATACTAGCTCCTGTGACGTCACGCTACTTCCGGTACAGGCAAGGCTTTTTTTTATCAGCGAGCAAAAGTTGCGAACTTTATCGTCGATTTTCTCTACTAAATCCTTTCAGCAAAAATATGGCAATATCGCGAAATGATCAAGTATGACACATAAAATGGATCTGCTATTCCCGTTTAAATAAATAAAAAATTCATTTCAGTAGGCCTTTAAATAATCAGAATGATGTTATGGAAGGGCTAAAAACAAAGTAGATCTTTACATCCAATACCTTGGAGTTGTGTCCTGATGGCTGCCGGCAAATTTGAAGGTCTGCGCGTAGCCTGAGTATTTACTGTACTGTTGTGTACCTGTAAATATTCAAAAACAGACATCAATTAGTCACACATTTGTATTGATGTACAATGTTATGTAACAGGGATGTTATCTGGGGGTCGTCATTGTTAAAACATACAAAGGTTGAGTGAGGGTGGGGTCACTATTAGCTTCCCCGCTCATTAGAGCTCATTAGTAAGCCGGCTGTCGTGAGCACTCGCTGAGATGCTCCACACACTGCAGTCAAGTGATTAGCAGTGGGGGGGCTTGGTACGAAGCTACCGTACATTTGGGAGAGGCGGGGTCTCTAGTGAGTCACACACATTTGTCTAAAAATAATGCTGATTTAATCTTTAAAGATCAGCAAGAATAATAATTATCCAAAAAGGTTCTGCCTTTCATGTGTAAATGTGACAAAACAAAGAGACTTGGTAGTTCTCGGCTGCTTGCGAATCAAGAGAATCTCTCTCCTTGCTACTATTTATACCTTTGACCGGCCTGATACCGAGCAATCATTTCAATTAGGGCCCGCGCACTTTTGCGGATTTCACTGCCGCTGCCGTAGGATCCATTACCTCTCCCCCTCCTCTGTGCCAAGAAGCATCAGCGAGGTAATATGATTTACCAGCGGCCACATTGTAGCTGCAGCTTGGATGCCGTAAGAGGGACACGAGAGAGTCGAGCTTTAATAAAAATGATGGAATGGGAGAGTCCATTAGCGGAGAAGGTCTTGGGCAGGTCCTCCAAGATATATTTAATTCCACACTGCTGTAATAACGTTAAGTGGTGTGCAACAAGGGGAAACTAGAAGGTGACTTCCAGAGAGTGGCGCACCCTCCTCTTTAAGCTCCACCCACTTGAAATGTAACGTTCAGGACAGGACAGAAAATGTCAGTCATGCAGCACCCAAACTAGCTTTTCTCTGTTTATACCAGAACTCGACCTTCAGTGACCGCAATCAAGCAGCTGCAAAACTCTCAGGTAAATAGACAAAACAAAAACACGGGAGTCCCAGCAGGAGGCTGACGATGTGGCGCTCGTTACGGCTGCTGACGATTTGTCTCGACATTTTCCGCGACATGTTGCCGCCACTCAAAGCATGAAGGACAGTCTGTGCCCGAGAGTCTCCTCCGTTGTCAATCAAGAGGAGACAAGAGCAATTGCCACAAACATCCTTTTATCCCCTTGGGGGTCAATTGAAAGCCTGCAACATACGCTGCAAAAAGTCAGTGCTCAAAAAGAAGAAAAAAAAATACAAAAATTAGGGGTATTTTATTTGAACTAAGCAAAATTATCTGCCAATAGAACAAGAACATTTGGCTTGTCAAGACTTTCCAAAACAAGTCAAATTAGCTAACTTCAATTAACCCAAAAATATCTTAAAATAAGTATATTCTCACTAATAACAAGTGCACTTTTGTTGGTAGAAAAAAAAAAGGGACCTTTTTGCTAGGGATGTCCGATAATGGCTTTTTGCCGATATGCCGATATTGTCCAACTCTTTAATTACCGATACCGATATCAACCGATACCGATATCAACCGATATATACAGTCGTGGAATTAACACATTATTATGCCTAATTTGGACAACCAGGTATGGTGAAGATAAGGTACTTTTTAAAAAAATGAATCAAATAAAATAAGATAAATAAATTAAAAACATTTTCTTGAATAAAAAAGAAAGTAAAACAATATAAAAACAGTTACATAGAAACTAGTAATTAATGAAAATTTGTAAAATTAACTGTTAAAGGTTAGTATTATTAGTAGACCAGCAGCACGCACAATCATGTGTGCTTACGGACTGTATCCCTTGCAGACTGTATTGATATATAATGTAGGAACCAGAATATTAACAAAAGAAAGAAACAACCCTTTTGTGTGAATGAGTGTAAATGGGGTGGGTTGGTGCACTAATTGTAAGTGTATCTTGTGTTTTTTATGTGGATTTAATTTATAAAAAAAAAAAAAAAAAAAAAAAAAAAACCGATACTGATAATAAAAAAAACGATACCGATCATTTCCGATATTACATTTTAACGCATTTATCGGCCGATAATATCGGCAGACCGATATTATCGGACATCTCTACTTTTTGCTCAATATGTTGAAAAATATTCTTTAAATTAAGTAAATGCTAGTGCCATTATCTTGACATAATGATATGCGCTCAGCATTACATTTCTTGAAACCAGCAAACTTATACTAAAAACTAATTTATTGTTCTTAATGGAAAGGCAACAAGGCAAGCGCTTGTTACTCTCGGGGTCTCCTAGCCACTCAGGCAAATCATATGGTCTAAAAATGCATTTTTCCATCGATAACATGACATCATCGCGTCAAGTGAGTGCTCTTTCAGTCAATTAGTGCGCATATACACAGCCTGGCACCCGGCCAAAACATTTTTAATTGTAATTTTGAAGAATTTATCTGAATGTGCATGAACTATTTCCGTTCAAAATTGTTAGAAATGTCACATGTTAAATGTTTAAATATTAACTGTCAGTTTACTGTACTGTGCCAACTGTACTACTATATGACTATGTATTTTCTATTGTTTCATTGAAAATAAAACCGCAGAGTCCATTTGGCTGTCATCTGTTTTAATTATGAGACACAATTGTGTCAAATTCTTTTCTTTTTTTTCATGCATGAAATAAGAAATTATTACTTTAAAAAAGTAATTGTTTACTTGTGAGTGTTGATGACACAGCTTTGCAACAGTTGATATTCTAGTTTAAAGCATGTTTTACTCAATATAGGTCATAAAATCTCAGCAACAAGCTGTAATATCTTACTGAGATCATTTAGGACCAAAACCCTTAAAACAAGTAAAACACTCTAACATAAAATCTGCTTAGTGAGAAGAATTATCTTATCAGACAGAAAATAAGCAAATATCACCCTTATTTGAGATATTTAATCTTACTAGGATTTCAGTTTCTGCAGTGCAGTATGTGACTGATGGAGACCAGTCTACTAAAGCAGTGTTTCTTAACCATTGGGCCGCAAAAAAATACATTTCTCAGCTATGGTCTGTATAGGCCACAGTTGTAATACACTTTTACACCACTTATGGCAATAATGACAATCTCAGACCAACAGAAGAAGTCTGGAGTTAAAGCCATAGAGAGGCTTCCTAAGCGCAATAAATATGACTAAGGTAGTAAAGCAGTATTTTTCAATTGCACATACATTTTATTGACGGTTTATGTAAGAAACATATATATTTGTATTATTTATTATTCATTTATTTCAAATGCATTTTAGTACTGCGTAATTGTATGTACATTTATTTTTCATCAGGTTTTATAAGTGCCTTCTTGTGCAGTACATTTCATTGTATTTATTTTCGTATTTTGCCTGACCTTATGCCTTGACAATAATCTTTATGATTAACACATGGTTTCAAGGTGTATCCCGTTAAATTGTAAGTAGGTTAGATATAATTATTGAATACAATTTGAGTGGGCCCTGACGTCAAAAAGGGTAAGAACCTCTGTACTAAAAGCATTGTACTGTAACACACCATATTGACCAGGGGTGCTCAAAAAGAAATAGATTCACATCCGAATCACAATTCTTATTCACTCCGATTTTAAATCGGTTCATAATTTTTTTAAATCGATTGACTTTTTTTTCTTTTTAAAAATAATTTTATAAAGACATTTTTTAGGCGTTTTTTGTATAGGTTTTATTTTTTTATACTAAATAATATGTTGTGGGAATTCATTTGAATCATGAATCGGAATCGAATTGTTAATTGTTGTAAGATTCCCATCCATAATATTGACCCGAATATAAAACCACACCTGAAATGAAAATATGTAAGAAATGTGTATCATAAAGAAACTGTATACATGTTCGAAATAAACTTCAACCAACCACCTAATATAAGATGACCTTTCATTTTCAAGACTAGTTTTTGGTTCCAGTGTTTCCCACAGGAGTTTAATCAATTTGTGGCAGTGAGTTGCTGGAGCGTGCCCCCGTCTAATTTGCATATTTGGCCATGACGCATGTGCTTGCTCAGTGGTGGGAAAGAGGGACACCACACACATAACGATCAAATACTGTGGAACTTTCATTCATTAATTTTGTGTCCTGCTGGCAGCCATTTTGAGTTTGCTCGTATTGAAAAGATTGAGGAAGTCGGATTTGTACCACAGCAAGTTTTTGTGGAAAAATATGCCAAAGCAGTCCTTTTTCACAAGAGTACACCCCCTGCTCCTGCCCCGTCTGCGCCTTTCTCTCTTCTCGTGAGCTGCTTCTTTGCCAATGTTATTGTACTGTACGTGGATTTAACTTTTTTAAATGTTTATTATTATAACAATACGGTTGTTAAAGTCAAGGATTTTTGATCGTTTGTGAGAGCACCAAAGGGACATCTGGTGTGTTGGTAGAGCAGCGCATACACTACAGTTCAGCTTGTCGTCGTCATTGTTTTGGCTCATTAATAAGGAGATAGTTGTACATCACCTTCGTGTTATGTTTGTCTGATACACATTACTGGATAGCACTTATTATTGTGTTCAAAGTGTACAAATCTTAACTAAAATATGGACTTTTTCGAGGCTGGCATCCGTTATTCATATTTCAAGTTTATTTCAAGTTTATTATTCTTCGGTCAATCGTCAACAAAATAAACAAACAGTTGTACATTCTTAAATTGAAAATGAAAATGTTGCAGACCGAAAGGGTTTAGGCTGAAGTTGAACACTTATTGCGCCTAACCCTATAAACAATGTCAAGTACAAAATAAACTTCCGAAAATTATTGAATGTCCATTGTACAACATATTATAAATACACATTATACATAACATAAACACAGTTCAATTATATACACAGTAAAGGCATGTGAAATATCCTTGTAGACATGTTAAACCTTTGTACCAATTTATATACTATATACAAACAATTGTACTTCCATTATTATTTATATCCCGAATTTAGTATTTGAATTAACATTGATTATAGTATTAACTACTGTGTTGATTCTAGAGTGATATATTTTTCCAAGACATTGGTCTTAAAGTGTTTTTTAAATGTGTGAATAGAACTGGAACATTTTAAGGAATCATCCAAGCTGTTCCACAGTTGAACCCCCCTGACAGAAACACATCTACTTTTTAAGCTTGTTCTTATGTTTGCTTTCTGGAAGACAGCTGAACCTCTGAGGTCATAGGGATTCTCTCTGGGTTTAAACCTCTCCTGTAGACACCGAGGCAGCATGTGGTTATGAGCTTTGCGCGCCACAATAGCAGTGTTGAGGTCAACAAGATCGTGCAGTTTTAATGTTTTTAATTTAATAAACAGAGCATTGGTATGGTCATGATAATCTGCATAATTTACAATTCTAATCGCTTTCTTTTGAAGTAAGAAGATAGAGTTGATGTTTGTTTTGTAATTGTTACCCCAGATTTCGACAAAATAATTAAGATAAGGGAGTACAAAAGAATTATATAACATGATAAGAGCCTTTTGATTTACGGAGTTTTTGATTTTATGTAACATAGCAATATTTTTTGCCATCTTTGTCTTAAGTATATTTATGTGCAGTTTCCAATTTAATTTATCATCTATATGGATTCCCAAAAATGTTGTTGAATACACCCTTTCTATCTCCATATCATCAATTCTTATATGACACTGTTTGTTATTTTTCCTATTTCCAAAAATTATATATTTTGTTTTATTTAGGTTGATTGATAGTTTATTGGCATCAAACCATTGCTTTAGTATGTGGAGTTCACTCTCTACAGTCCCTAAGAGATGGCCAAGGTCTTGCCCAGAACAGTACAGACTTGTATCATCAGCAAAGAGAATACAGTTGAGTTTTTTATTTTTTTTTATTTTATTTTATTTAAATTGTTTCTTATGGAGAAACGTCCTTCCCCTTACGTACTTTTCAATTTACGAACCCTGTTAAGAACCAATGAAATTTGTAAATCAAGAATCCACTGTAGTTAAATACACATTTTTTTCATCTTTATGTGTGGGGTCTGCAGCAGATCTCTTTAGACTTAGAAAATCTTAATGCATGTACCCTCCTTTGGACAGATTCCTGACATAAATGGGGCCAACTTAAATGGGTCCCACTAAATACAACTCTAGATATTCGGGTCAGAACGGTTTTGGAGCGTTCTTGGGATGCGTGCATGAAAGGAGCACCCTGTGGATTACCCACCAGTGATGATGAGACATTCGTCATGATCCAGAGCTTCAGTAAACAGGCGAGACACGATAAGCTCCGGGTTGATCAGGAATCGGATCTCCTCTTGAACGAGACCCGAGCTGGTGACTCCTCCTCCGACATACTTGTTGGCAAAATCCACCTGCAAATCAAAAAGTAGGAATCACCCCAAAGAAAATCTACCTTTTAGACTCCCACTACCCGTGTGAAAAATGAAAAAAATTCTGACAAAGCTTCTGACAAGCTGATTGCGAAGGTGGTTTGAGGTGGCCACCCCCTACGTCAAACAAGTTGTCCTCCAGGAAAACCACTAGACAGCAGCCAAAGGAGGTCTAAGAAAACCTCTCAGAAGCTGCTAAATTGACTGCTGAGGGATATCCTCTGCAATTCTTCCAGTAGGAAACGGGCCAACGTTTATGATTCATAAGTCTCTTTCTGCTCACACACATGTGACAAGTCCGAAAGCGGCCATGCGGAACATTTTATTATTCTCCATTTGAGGACTGGCAGCTGCTGCTCATTGGCTTGCAGACAGGCGAGAGCAACCCCTGCGAGTAAACCGCAACGGGAGCGCATCTCCCCAAACTGGTCACTCAGCCCCGAGGACAGCGAGCCGGGCCTCCGAAGTCTACTTTGACAGGCTGTCAGGGTCGCCGCCGCCGCCGCCGCCACCAGCCATCAATCGGGGCCGCGCCGTTCCCCGGGGCTCGTCAGCTGTCAGTCGATGGCACACAAAAGGTGAAACGCAGAGCGGGCCGTACTGACAAGAGAGCAGGAAGTGTAGCCGACACGGAGTTCGGGGAGGGCTCGGAGGCCTCGACCCCGATCCCGGCGCACCGTTTTTTTGACGTTACACAGGCGCCCTCGGAGGCCTTTTCAGCAGGAGTAAGCAATTTGTGTGAAAGACTGCAGAGACTCAGAGATAGCAAGTCTTAAACTGGAGGAGGGCAACCTACAGCCTGTGGGCAATGTGTGGCGCTCCATTTGATCTGGATCGCCATTCACCACATTTATTTGACTCGACATGCTTAAAACCAATTTACAATGAGGAACATCATGTGATAACATTCGAGTAATTCAACATGCCCAAAAAGGAGTAGGAAGAAGCAGCTCTTAGTTAATCCGGCTCCTACTCCATTTCTACTACAGACAAATCATTCAGACATGTCTTGAACATGTTATATGTTATCATTAATTATTTTATTCAATTTCTAACTGACACAATATTTCTCAGGAGCAAAATCAGTGATCTCTCCTACAAAATACAGTAATTTTCGTTCGTAGTCGGTTCCAAAAGATCAGACGAAAACCAAAGCAATTATTGCCTTTTACACTGTTTAACCATTGGACATTGTTGGCCCGCCAAAAAATATCTGTTTCTCAGTTGTGGTCTGTATGGGCCGCAGTGGTACTAACTCGTGATACACTTTTCCACCACTTGTGGCAGTAATGACATTATCAAACAAACGGAAGAAGTCTGGAGCTAAAACCATAGAGAAGTTTCTTATGCGCAAAAAATTATGACCAAAGTGGTGAAGCTGTATTTTCATTTGCACGTTTTTTTTTTTACTTTTATTTGTAGATTTCACAGTACAGTACATATTCCGTACAATTGACCACTAAATTGTAACACCCGAATACGTTTTTCAACTTGTTTAAGTCGGGGTCCACGTTAATCAATTCATGGTAAATTTAACGTTAATTGTATTTACAGTTTATTTAAGAAACATATTTATTACTATGATTTACAACTAACTTAGTTCAAATTAATTTTTTAGCACTGCATAATTCTATGTAAATTTATATTTCACCAGTTTTCATAAGTCCCTTCTTTTGCGGTGTATTTGATTAGTATTTATTTTTGGAATCAGCCTGACCTTAGCCTTGATAATAACCTTGTAATTAACACATGGTTTCATATCATTTGACAAACTGTAAGTAGTTAGAAATAAACATTTAATAATCAAGAGTAAGATTACTAATTCAGTGTTAATATTTAAGTTGGCCCTGGGCCCCTCTGTAGTAGAAAAGTTGGGGCCTTAGGTCAAAATTGTTAAGAACACCTGCCCTGTAAGAAACAATGTACATTTGTTTCAAACACCCAACAATAATAACAAATAATACTTTTTATAGAAACTATTTAGAGTTGTGCATGTAGAAAACAATGCAGAACACATACAAATGATAAATGAAATGCATAAATGAACATTAATTTATTAAGGACTTGTTGGTGGCTTTGCGATGAGTTCTTTCTTGAATTCAATAGTGTTTCTCACCTTCTTTATTAAGGCGCTGCCACTTGCAACTTATTGTCATTGTTTTGCGGTCAAACTCAATAAAACACTTGGTATTATTTGTTTGGGCACAATGATACGTGAGCAAACAGATTAGTTTGTTACATGCAATGTTTGGCCGCATGTTAACCAGGGCATATTTTTGGTGATAATTTTCATCAAAATACATCTCCAAATTCACCTCCTGTGTCCATGCGACAACTGAAAGTATGTTATCTACACTTTTTGATTTTACTTGAATTAATTTATGATTATTTTTATGATTTTATTTTTATTCATGGTTTTATTATGATTTTATTTGCCTTCTTGTAATTGTATGCATCTGCAAAGCGTTTTCATTTGCCTTGCATACGAATTGTGCTCTATAAATAAACCTGCCTTGCCTAAAACAGGTGCACTACACTGCGTGAGTGCACAACCAGCACACTACACATCTTACCTGAAGCATCCCATAGCCGTCATCTTCAATGGTGCCTTCGCATGTAATGTGCAGCTTTGTTAGCAGAGTCTGCGAACTATGGGAAAACAAAAAAAACAAAGCAGTTGATATAAAATAAAAATGCTTGGATTGTCACCATCGCATTCCTTTTCAATTACGGTATCAATGATCTGCACCTTTCCCAATCTGGAGGATCGTCCAAGGTTTCTCTTGTGAACGTTAACAAACCAGTAGGCTCTGAAAATGGGGAAAATAAATGTACAGCTCAAAAATATCATGGATAAATTTGAACATTTAATACAAATACAGTGGTATCTCGGTTTTCATACGACCCACTTGCGTATACAGTACAGGCCAAAAGTTTGGACACCTTCTCATTCAATGGGTATTCTTTATTTTCATGACTATTTACATTGTAGATTGTCACTGAAGGCATCAAAACTATGAATGAACACATGTGGAGTTATGTACTTAACAATAAAAGGTAAAATAACTGAAAACATGTTTTATATTCTAGTTTCTTCAAAATAGCCACCCTTTGCTCTGATTGCTGTTTTGCACACTCTTGGCATTCTCTCAATGAGCTTCAAGAGGTAGTCACCTGAAATGGTTTTCACTTCACAGGTGTCATAGTTTTTATGCCGTTAGTGACAATCTACAATGTAAATTAGTCATCAAAATAAAGAAAACGCATTGAAATGAGAAGGTGTGTCCAAACTTTTGGCCTGTACTGTATGTTTGGGTTCTCGACGATAATTGTTGCAAACATTTGGACCAGGTTTTCGTATACCGTCTCGGTTATTGTCAGACCGAGGTGCACAAAAAAAATAATATTCACATCCGAATTGCGATTATTTATCCGACAGATTCCAAATTGTTTCATAATTTTCAAAAATCGATTAAACCCAAAAAATTATTTAGAAAAAAATATATATATATTTTTTAAGGAGAAATACATAAAAATTAACCATTTTTAGGCCATTTCCATGCAACCATAAGGAGCTTTTCTAAACTGTAACCTGTTATGAAAAATGTCTTTATAATTTCTATAACAAATAATACTTGGAAACGGTTTGAATCGAGAATCAATTCTGCAACGAATCGTCGCCCCAGGAAAGTGCTGCTGAGAAGGTGATTGGCTGCAAGCTCCCATCCCTCCAGGACCTGTTCTCCTCCAGGACCAGGAGGCGTGTGGGTTGGATCACAGCTGACTCTTCTCACCCTGGACACAAACTATTCTCCCCTCTCCCCTCAGGCAGGAGACTACGCTCCATCCAGACCCACACCTCTCGCCACCTGAACAGTTTTTCCCCCTCGGCCATCAGGCACATGAACAATAACAAGATATGATAGCTCAGGCACAGCTCATTTTATTACCTATTCTGTGTTATATGTGTTTTATGTTGCACGATTGCACCAAGAAAAATTCCTAGTTTGTGAACCCGTTCTCAAACAATGGCAAAAAAAAAAATATTCTGATTCTGGTCTGATTCTGATCTCAGGGCATTCAATCGATTGCAACTTGACTGTTTGGTTTGTCTAAGAAGACGTTTCGCCTCTCATCTGAGTAGGTTTCATCATTTCGTGCTCATAGACTTAGATGGGTTTATCTAAGTCTAGACCCATTTAAGTCTATGAACACGAACTGATGAAGCCTTCTCGGATAAGAGCCGAAACGTCTTGTAAGACAAACAGAACAGTCCAGTTGCGATCGATTGAATGCCCTGAGATATAATTATTCTTGTTAAAATGTGTTTTGTGTTCATATTTTTGGATTATTGGATTTACATTCTTTCTTATAGGAAAAATGGCTGCCATTTTTGTCTGACCCTTTGGAACATACTGATAACAAAAAACGATTTTTGTTTGATTTTGTATTGTGTAGTTATATTTAAATGGTAATTATTATTCTGTGGCTGTAAATTGTTAGCTTGCTTTCTTATTGATCCTTTAATTTTTTTTCTGTATTGTGTAGTTATAATTATATGCTTTTACGTGTAATTGTATTGAGTTTGTGGACCCCAAGAAGACTAGTGGGTTGTTGTGGCAACCAGCTAATGGGGATCCTTAATTAAAATCAAATCAAATCAAAAACCGAGGTACCACTTGTAATAGAAAACATACTTTGCTCTGTGACGTTCTTGAAGTAACACAGCAGGGTTTTCAACTTCTCTATCTTCCTCGACGAGGACCCCTCGAACAGCCTGCGGGCAAAGAGCAGTTCAGATTGCATTAAGCTCTTTCCGGTTGCAACGTTGTGCACACCACATGACAATGCCCAAATCTGATTGACAGTCGTAAAACATAGTTTGGCAGAATTGTTTTCCTCAGCCTGTGCGGGCTCATTCACTAAAACCAAAAGCATATTTTTGCAAAGGTGGAGGGGTGTTAAGACTGTGACATCACAACTGGACAGTGCAGATAAATGTGTTGCACGATACACGTGAGTTCAGTCATGCGCTGACATTTGACTGGAATCAGTTCATCCCTCACTCAGCCTCCTTTTCACTCACTGGCCGATTATGTAGCTTCTCCTCCGCTGCGGCCATAATGGAGTCGCCCCGGGCTTGCCATCACTTGTATCACTCTCACACACGCAAAAACAGCAATGCACAAAGCTCGGGGATACATTAAGGTGTCCTGTGTTGCTTTTAAGCAAAAGCGAAGGGTCAGTCCCTCTTTGCTGAAAACTAGTGGGCACAATGCTGCTCGTGGCGAGGGTTTGAATGCACATTAAAGCCGCCGTGTCACTCCTGTAAAGCTGTAAAGGCTGCCCGCCTCCCATGTCAACACAAAAGGAAATGAAACGACAAAAGCTTGATGCTCTGAAAGCCCCCCAACCCCTCGGGGACCCCGAGTAACTCATTCATCGAAGTCTCATTTTGTTCCGGTGCAGGCCGACAGCAACGGTCCAGCGTCGTGTAGGTCCGGAGGGCAAAGTTGTCTTTGACTCAACTTGCTGCTGAGAGCAGGCTTTTAGTGGGGATGGAGGGCCACACGGTCTATGGAGGGTTTTCAACTGATATAGTATAGAATAATATAGACGTCGTAAGTTTGGATTTACCTGAGTAAAGAAGAAAAATGGAGTCTTCAAAGTTTAATCATATCATTAAATATTTTTGAGCTACATATTGCCTTACAAGGGCAAAGACCATTGTATAACAACACTAAATAAAACAAAAATAAAGTAAAACTACCGCTACTCACTTGTGGACAAACACTAATGGAGACAGGGTAAATCCATCAGCAAGCTTTTCTGTGCACTTCCATGCGTGCATTTATGTGATAGCATCCGCTTGTTGAAATTAGAAATTTTAAATTTTGTGAATGGAATGAATGAATGAATTGTGATTGGCTACAATATACCAGAGGTGTCCAAACTTTTTACACTGAGGGCCACACACTGAAAATATACATGCAGGCGCCATTTTGATATTTTTCATTTTCAAAAGCAATGCAATATATAGATTTTCTTTTACCTTTAGGGCTCCCCTTATATTTGGTCCCGGTCTAAGTCATAAAAATAGGTCAATAACTCATAACAACATTGATTTTATTTCATTATTATTTTTTGAGCAATGACAGTTTATTTATTTTTTTTAAAACCCACTAAAATGATTGGGGATCGAAAAGGGTCCCACTCATACAAGTGCTAAGTCATACATTTATTTATTTTTTACTTTCAACACTTAAATCTCTAGATCAGGGGTCACCAACCTTTTTGAAACCAAGCGCTACTTCTTGGGTAGTGATTAATGCGAATGGCTACCAGTTTGATACACACTTAAATAAATTGCCAGAAATAGCCAATTTGCTCAATTTACCTTTAACTCTATGTTATTATTAATAATTAATGATATTTATCTTTGTGGAAACACTGATCATCTTAATGATTTCTCACAATAAATATATATAGAAACAGATAAATATCATAATGCAACACTTTATTTTTATATTTTCTCTAAGTGCACATTTTTCAAATTGAACATTTTCAAATGATCACTTCTAAGACAGTCTTGTGAAATCACAATATCCCATTTTAACTAGATAGCCACTAACATTTTTTAACAAATCATGAATTACTTTGCACCATGTTTGTACAAATAATAACTCATGTAAAATACAAAAGTCAACTCTCAATTTGTTTAATAAATCATGTCACACTTTGAACTGGACACCAAATCTGTTATCTGTTTCTTTGTCAGTTAGTGAAGACCAAGTCTTTAAAATATTTTCTTGGATTTTCAAATTCTATTTGAGTTTTGTCTCTCTTAGAATTAAAAATGTCGAGCAAAGCGAGACCAGCTTGCTAGTAAATAAATACAATTTTAAAAATAAAGGCAGCTCACTGGTAAGTGCTGCTATTTGAGCTATTTTTAGAACAGGCCAGCGGGCTACTCATCTGGTCCTTACGGGCTACCTGGTGCCCGCGGGCACCGCGTTGGTGACCCCTGCTCTAGATCAACTTCAGATCTATCCGTCAACTATAATATCTTGTTATTTTTTGTTTCATTTTTTTAATTCCCTTTGTGTCAAAACTGTTTTGAAACTTTTTTTATGTGGAAAAACACACAAAATATCCAATATTTTCCCCCAAAAATATTTCAAAGTGGAATATTTGGTGTGAAGCAAATGAAGCATTGAATAGGTCAATAATTCATAGCAACATTTTAAACTTTTTTTTTTTTTTTAGCAAAGACAGCTTCAAAGAAAAAAATAGCCTACATGGCAGCTTTGATTGCAATTTTTTTCTTGTTACATTTCACCTGTTTGCTCTTTTTATTCTATTTTGTTATGTTTTTTAATAGTATTTTTAGAATGTGCCGCAAGCCGTTAAAAAATTAGCTGCGCGACGCAAATGGCTACACTTTAGACACCCTTGGGCTATAATGTACTGAGCAGCATGCCACTTTCCAATGTCACACTAAGTGCCATTTCCTGTCCTATGGTTATCACACACAAAAGCTCCTTCCACTAATTATACTATTACTTTTTCTGCACTGTATTTTGTACAGGTTTGAAAAATTAAAGCATGTGGGCGCCATATTGATATTTTTCATTTTCAAATGCAATGCAATATATGGAGGGTTTTTTTTTTTTACCTTCAGGGCTCCCCTCAAGTTTGATCCAACACTTAAATTGGTCTATCAGTCAATCTAAAGTGAACATCATTTATGTTTGATGCATGTCAAAAAAACTAAACAGACAAAAAATATATATTTTTCTTTTATGGCAAACACACAAAATAAGCAACATTTCCCCCAATAAAATTTCTGAGTGGAATATTTGTTGTGAGCCTGAAATAGGTCAATAATTCATAACACCATTGATTTTAATGTATTATTATTTTTTGAGCAATGACAGTTAAAAAAAACAAAAAACACTAAAATTCCTGGGAATCCAAAGGGCCCCACTTATAAAAGTGGTAAAATAAGTCATATGTTTTTTTATTTTTTACTTTCAACACTTAAGTTTCAACACCTAAGTCTCTATATCGTCAGATCTATCCGTCAGTTATAAATTTTCAAAATTTGTTTTGTTTAATTTTTTTATGTCCTCTGTGTTTTTTTATACAAAAAACACAAAATATGCAATCTTTTCCTCAAAAAATATTTCAAAGTGGAATATTTGATGTGAAAAACTGAAGCCTTGAATAGGTCAACAATTCATAACAACATCGATTTTGATTCATTATTATTTTTTGAGCAATGACAGATTTAAAGAAAAAAATAGTTATTTCAGTCAAAATTCAAACTTTTTGTTGTTACATTTGACCTGCTTACTCTTTTTATTTAAATTTTTGAACGTTTTTTTAAATAGTTTTTTTAGAATGCGCCGCGGGCCGTTAAAAATGAGCAGCAGGAGGCAAATGGCCGCACTTTAGACACGTCTTTTGTAAAGAATTACTTTACAAAAGAGAAGTGTGGGATACTTCTCTTGTTGCCTTATTTGTATTTGACTTTAAAAAAACCAAAAAAAAACCTATTACATGTTAAAATTGCGCAGTTTTGGGCCAGATTTAAACTTATTTCAATGGGTGAAGTTGATTTGTGATAGTGTTTTAGAGTGTTTTTAGCTAAGGGATCCATCATAGAACCAATTAAGCTTGTAAATTTAGATTATACTGTAAGTATACAATATATAAATGACAACTTAGTGCAAAATGTATATGATTTTAGGAATTCAATTCACACAAAAATACAACAATAAGCTTTTTGACCATTTTCCCAATTTTATTAGGTAAGGAATTTGGGATATCAACATTGGTGATTTAGGACTTCACTCAATTTAGAAGTCACATATGTAGAGACAAAATATGTTTATCGTACCTTACTTGAATTTGTGATTTTTTTTTTTTATAGCTGTAGGCTTTAATCATCAAAATGATGAACTTTTTTAAGTTGATTACATTTTTTTTTAATGTTAATTATTAATAAATACCTACTTGAATTTTTCCTGTTAGCGCGGTGAATCTACAGAATCGAAGAGTATAATAATAAATTCACTAACAAGACACATCTTGTGTCTTGTTACATCAACATTTTTAAAAAACAATGAGACAAGCATGAATTTAAAGTATGCCACTGACATGGATTGTGACACACTACCAACAATTCAAGTGAATGAGTGGAAAAAGTCGTGCCACTGCACACTGTCAGAGTCTCCTGCCCAAACTGCCAATGACATTCCTCGTTTGAGTCGACGCTAATCTGATTACCTCCTCCTTTTAGGTAATTACACCTCCCTGCCAAAAGAGATCTGCAAAGTGATTTTGCATTACACTATCCAGGGGATGTACACAGTTTAGTACTCCCGCTCCAACATTTATACAAACATACTAATTCTCAGTTTCTCTTGGACACTGCCAGAGAGTTGTTAATAGAACAATATTTATTGTTGTTACCTAAAGAAGTGGATGTCTGGGTAGTTGCTGTACTCGCTGCGTCTGGAGTTGCGCCGCGGGAAGGTGCAGAAGAAGGCGTTGGCGAGCAAGCAGGCCGCCTGCTCCTGAGACATGGTGATGGAGTGGCTCGCCCCTCTTTTTAGAAGTGGTATCGGCTGGGAAAAAAAAGAGCGGGGTAGGGAGCAGAGAGGCAAGACCGATGGAAGGTCACAATAATTTGCTTCGTCCATTTGCGAAATGAGATACTGAAGGATGTCGTGTAAGGGTACTAATTTGGCGCCACTCCCGCATCCTCTTGAATCATGGTTACAATCAGGACCCTCCAAGCATACAGTATTAGTAGTGTTGTTTAGATGTATATATCCGTTTTATATCCTTTGGCGAGCAATTTAACTGTTTAATCAACCCAGCTAGTAACGCATGTAATATATTTATGTAAATTTAATTAAGGGATTACCAGCTGGTTGGCTTCACTGAAGTCCCCAGACACACAACCGACCATAAAGCCTGTTAAGACCGTGAAACACGGGAACATCAATACCCCGTGCTTTGGCCTCACGGTCCTTACTGCCGCTATGGATTGTTTCTCTCACCCTGACCTTTAGGATCAACCCCACCGTCACGTTTCCTCTGCCAATTGGCGGCGGTTACCACTGGTTAGTTGATAGCCCTTACCTTGGTGCACAGCTCCGACGCCCTCAGCGCTAATTGCACCATGTCTGGCAGCAGGGAGGTAAACAGATGTTCCGCCGCGTCAGGTTCCAGGATCTTAGAGATGGAGAAAGAGAAGAGTGGCATATTGGTTTATGTTTGGTGTCTGCTGAAACGCACATGTGACGCTATTAGCAGGTTTGGGCTGAAACAAACAGCAATATTTCTTTGTAGAGACGTTTGTGCAGCTTTCAAAATCAATGTTTAAGCCTATAAATTATGGCCTGTATATTTTTAAATGATTATTTAACTTGTTTATACACTACCGTTCAAAAGTTTGGGGTCACCCAAACAATTTTGTGGAATAGCCTTCATTTCTAAGACCAAGAATAGACTGTCGAGTTTCAGATGAAAGTTCTCTTTTTCTGGCCATTTTGAGCGTTTAATTGACCCCACAAATGTGATGCTCCAGAAACTCAATGTGCTCAAAGGAAGGTCAGTTTTGTAGCTTCTGTAACGAGCTAAACTGTTTTCAGATGTGTGAACATGATTGCACAAGGGTTTTCTAATCATCAATTAGCCTTCTGAGCCAATGAGCAAACACATTGTACCATTAGAACACTGGAGTGATAGTTGCTGGAAATGGGCCTCTATACACCTATGTAGATATTGCACCAAAAAGCAGACATTTGCAGCTAGAATAGTCATTTACCACATTAGCAATGTATAGAGTGTATTTCTTTAAAGTTAAGACTAGTTTAAAGTTATCTTCATTGAAAAGTACAGTGCTTTTCCTTCAAAAATAAGGACATTTCAATGTGACCCCAAACTTTTGAACGGTAGTGTATATTTCAAAAAAAGTATGATGTCCTAAATTCACAAAGACAGTTTTGTACATAACCACACATTTTTCATGTTTTGGAGTTTTCTTTGCTCCAAAACATGTTGCATTATATATTTATTTTTTTATTTTTTTATTATTTCATTAATTGAAGGTCAAACAAAAAAAACTATCAGCATAATATTAAAATTAATTATGAATGAAAAGAAGCAGAAAGAATTATAAACTATTAGCATTAAAACTAGAGATGTCCGATAATGGCTTTTTTGCCGATACCCGATATTGTCCAACTCTTAATTACTGATTCCGATATCATCCGATAGGGATATATACAGTCGTGGAATTAACACATTATTATAACTAATTTTGTTGTGATGCCCCGCTGGATGCATTAAACAATGTAACAAGGTTTTCCAAAATAAATCAACTCAAGTTATGGAAAAAAATGCCAACATGGCACTGCCATATTTATTATTGAAGTCACAAAGTGCTTTTTTTTTTTAACATGCCTCAAAACAGCCGCTTGGAATTTGGGACATGCTCTCCCTGAGAGAGCATGAGGAGGTTGAGGTGGGGGGGTTGAGGGTAGCGGGGGGTGTATGTTGTAGCGTCTCAGAAGAGTTAGTGCTGCAAGGGGTTCTGGGTATTTGTTCTGTTGTGTTTACAGTGTTTCCCACACATTCATTTATTCGTTGCGGCCCGCCACGAAAGAATTACGTCCGCCACAAATTAAAAAAATAAATTTTTTTTTTTTTTTTGTTCTGTCCAGCTTCTCAGGCAAATCATATAGTTGATGTAGATGCCCATATAGGCTGTTCAGATTTACTTTACAAAAGAGAAGTGTAGGATACTTCTCTTGTTGCCTTATTTGTATTTGACCACTACTGTTTTCTGTTTATTTGTTACTGACTGTGGCAGGACAACTCTGCCTCTGTTTCACTTTATGTTGCTGGTAAATAATATGGTTGTAGTAGTAGGCTAAAGTTAAATGATTTAGTATGCACTAATTAAAGGGGCAGAGCTTTAAGAGACATTTTAGCTTTTATATTTTATAAGATATATTTTTTGCAAGAACCACAATTAATAAATATATTTCAGTGAATAAATCTGTATATAAATATGTACATAAAGTGTTGTAATTATATTGTAAAATGGATGGATGGATGGACGTTTAAAACAAAACTGTTATTATTAATTAGTAAGTATACATTTTTTGAGCCTTTTTAGAGAAAATCATATCATTGTAGTAAATAATGCAAATTACTCGATGATGTCATGGTGATAGCCACGCCCCCACCGCCACAGGTATCTTGGCAGTTTATGGGAAACACTGATTTATGTTGTGTTACGGTGCGGATGTTCTCCCGAAATGTGTTTGTCATTCTTGTTTGGTGTGGGTTCACAGTGTGGCGCATATTTGTAACAGTGTCAAAGTTGTTTATACGGCCACCCTCAGTGTGACCTGTATGGCTGTTGACCAAGTATGCGTTGCATTCACTCATGTGTGTGTGAAAAGCCGTAGATATTATGTGACTGGGCCGGCACGCAGAGGCAGTGCCTTTAAGGTTTATTGGCGCTCAGCACTTCTCCCTACGTCCGTGTACCACTGCGTACAGCGGCGTTTTAAAAAGTCATACATTTTACTTTTTGAAACCAATACCGATAATTTCTGATTTTACATTTTAAAGAATTTATCGGCCGATAATATCGGCAGTCCGATAATATCGGACATCTCTAATTAAAACTACTCTACCTTTTTTTTGTTGTTGAGGAAATCTCGTAACAGCAAAACTGAAGATAAAACATGCATTTTTTATGCATGTATTGCTAAATTCCCTCCTGACATTGAAACATATGGATTGTTGTATGCATAAAACAAGCTATCATAATTCAAAAATGTATGTAAAAAGGCATACCGGTAATAGCAGAAGCTGAAAAGTAAAAGTGTGATAATGACTATAGAATAGGAAGTGGATATTGTGCACTCGGGCATAAGGCCGAGTGAACCCTGGACAAGTCCCGTGTCACGCTTAATTTAATTCATGTTTTTATGAAAAAAAAATTAAAGGTCAACCAGCATTGTGGAGGAGAATGTGTCCCGTTTTTGGAGTGTTCAGTTGTACCATATGGGGTCCCCTACGCATGACTTTAAATATAACATTTGTGGCGCCTCCTATGGGTCATTAGGAAAATGATTGGAAAGACAAACTAGCATAAATGTACTACAGGTATCCTCAAAGTTTTATAGTTTATAATTTGATCCACCCTGCTTATGCAAAAACTTTTTGCTAGATGACGTTGTTTTTCAACCAGTCTTGCAAATGTTCACCCATTTGTCTGCAGCCGCTCAAGAGTAGAAGTGGTTCACTATAATTTGATCTCATTTTTCACATAACAGTATAATTAGTTCATTAGAATTAGACAATCAGTATTTGTCACTGACGTTGCGAGACATTTGCTCCAAAGAAAATAAGTAACGTGCTTGAGATGTGTGGCAACAAGTTTGTAGACAAAAGCTTGCACCTGTTTTCCACAGTGCTGCCTTTTTTCGGTAGGTGAATGTGTAATTGTAGTCAGAGAAGAGTTGCACATTTTCAAAGTCCTTTCCATTATATAGGTGAAACTCAAAAAATTTGAATACCGTGTAAAAGTCCATTCATGTCTGAAATTCGACTTTAAATATGAAACTAATATGTGATATTAAAGGCCTACTGAAATGAATTTTTTTTATTTAAACGGGGATAGCAGATCCATTCTATGTGTCATACTTGATCATTTTGCGATATTGCCATATTTTTGCTGAAAGGATTTAGTATAGAACAACGTCGATAATGTTCGCAACTTTTGGTCTCTGATAAAAAAAAACCTTGCCCCTACCGGAAGTAGCGTGACGTTGTCAGTTGTTCACTCCCTCATATTTTCCTATTGTTTTCAACGCAGCTAGAGCTATTCGGACCGAGAAAGCGACGATTACCCCATTAATTTGAGCGAGGATGAAAGATTCGTGGATGAGGAACGTTAGAGTGACGGACTAGAATGCAGTGAAATACATATTTTTTTTCCCTCTGACCGTAACTTAGGTACAAGCTGACTCATTGGATTCCACACTCTCTCCTTTTTCTATTGTGGATCACGGATTTGTATTTTAAACCACCTCGGATACTATATCCTCTTAAAAATGAGAGTCGAGAACGCAAAATGGACATTCACAGTGCCTTTTATCTCCACGGCAATACATCGACGAAGCTCTTTAGCATGAGCTAACATGATAGCATCCGTCTCAAATGCAGATAGAAACAAAATAAATAAATCCCTGACTGGAAGGATAGACAGAAGATCAACAATACTATTAAACCATGTACATGTAACTACACGGTTAATAGATCTCAGCCTGGCAAAGCTTAACAATGCTGTTGCTAACGACGCTAAGGCTAACTTAGCAATTTAGCAACCGGACCTCACAGAGCTATGCTAAAAACATTAGCGCTCCACCTACGCTAGCCAGCCCTCATCTGCTCTGCTCATCAACACCCGTGCTCACCTGCGTTCCAGCGATCGACGGCGCGATGAAGGACTTCACCCGATCATCCGTGCGGTGGCCGCGGCTAGCATCGGCTAGGCGTCTGCTATCCAAGTAAGTAGTCCTTGTTGTGTTGCTAAAGCCAGCCGCTAATACACCGATCCCACCTACAACGTTCTTCTTTGCAGCCTCCATTGTTCATTAAACAAATTGCAAAAGATTCACCAACACAGATGTCCAGAATACTGTGGAATTATGAAATGAAAACAGAGCTTTTTTGTATTGTATTCAATGGGGAAGGCATACCTCTGTTCCCCGGGCTACGTCACGCGCATACGTCATCCTCCAAAGGCTTTTTCAACCGGAAGTTTTGCGGGAAATTTAAAATTGCACTTTGTAAGTTAACCCGGCCGTATTGGCATGTGTTGCAATGTTAAGATTTCATCATTGATATATAAACTACCAGACTGCGTGGTCGGTAGTAGTGGCTTTTAGTAGGCCTTTAACTCTTTTACCCCCAAATAAGAATCGATAAATATCGGCAGTCTGATATTATCGGACATCTCTATTTTGGAATGCATTTAAAAAATCCATCTGTCGTCATGTCTTTCATAATGATTGTGAATGATAGGCAAAATTCCAAAAAAAAATGCAGTTCCCCTTTAAGGCGCAAATAAGTTTGATTAGGCTGCCTCTCAAACCTTAAGTAAATATTCACAGGTTGATTTTCTAACCAATATTTGTTAGTCAGAATACAGGCGATGCGTTTAAGTGTCAGAAGAAAAGCAGGCAAGAGTGGCAGACAGTGACTGGCCTTTTGAATATTCATCGACGTGCGCACGCTCTGCGCATCACAAAAAAACGTTGACAGACAATTCTCCTCGGCCGTTCTAACGGTTACGTGTTTTATTCCTTTATGGTCCGAGCAGATGGTTTTAACGCTCGGACCTGCGGCGGATCGACACACATCGTGCCTGACTATGATGTCAGTGTGGCGAGATGTACGGACCTGAACCAGGCGACGCGCAGTTAGTTCAGCTGATTTGATGCACTGCCTGCCGCTGATTTAAAAGGGGGCCTCGCCTCGTACCAGCTCAGCTCTATCCGCCGCCTCGTCCTGCCAAGTGCCTTCATTTATCACGCCCAGAGGAGCGCAGCTCATTACTTATGACAGTGTTTAGTCAGGCTTGCTTTGCCATAGTACAAATGTCCCGGGCCAGGCAGCCTCCTTGTCCTGGCAAATCCTCTACAACCCGTGGACATTTGCATTTAAACACCCAGCCACCAGATAGAAGATTTAACGACTTGGCCCGGACTGGCCGTCCTGATGAGATCTTAGCTGTGATTGATCTTAGCGACATTTATTAGCCAGTGTGGGTGTAAATATGTCATATATTTACCAAGATGCGTCCCCTACGTCCCCCTCTTTTGCTTTTGATATCAGCTCAGAATCTGATTTTATGTTCGATGGTTTTGTTTTAAAACTAAATATAATTATCACTACAAATATCAACCTAAAACAATATTTTGCCTTGCTTATTAGATATGTGCAAATAATGAATACAGTGAATACATGACTACAATACACCCACTGTCACTTTAAGGTGTTTAGATGGATCACTATTACTGTTAGAATAATTGTATCTAAGTTACCACAATACTTTGTGTTGAATTGAGTTCCCGGCGAGAAGACAAAAGCTGTCTTTGAACCTACCAAGAAGAAGGCTTGTAAAACTCCACTGTGTAGGGGGGGAAGCAACATGAAGGTGTTCTGTTTCTTTCATGTATTGTAATCAACAAAAAAGATATTGTCTTGACCCAAGAACTACAAAAGCAGAGGGGAAGCAGGGCCTGACTCCCCTCAAGGCGACCTTTTCTGTGAACTGTTTTACGACCTCTTCTTTGAACTGTTTTACGACCTTTCTTTTGAACTGTTCCGTAACCAAAGGCAACGCTGTTTACGACCCACGTCCCTTAGAAACAGCTGTTGCCATGTAATCAGGGAAAGTCCAAATAAAAAGAGGTGGCATACAATCTTTCGCCAGAGCGTGCTGAGACACTGTGCAAGGGTACGGTGTCCAGGCGTCTCTCCTCACTGAGCCAGATTTAATTCTGTCTCTGTTTGATTCTTTGCTTCTTGTCACGTTTAATAGATGTCATCAGTGTTTGAACCTGACAGTTACATTTTGTACACATCGTTAGGTGACTGACAAGCATATGTGCATAAAATTTAAATAAAATGGCCGCCGTCGAGCAAAACATCTTTGGGACCTATCGGCCCTTAATCATTTGTCTAATGATTATAAAACTTTGAGGATATCTGTGCTACATGTGTGCTAGCATGTTGCCCAAATCATCAAGTAGGTACATTTCACATTTGAAACGATATGGAAATAAATTCCCGGTGCCAGGGAATCGATACCAGTACTCAATGGTACCACTTTTCGGTACTTATGTGTGTGTTCATGTGTTAACAAATGTTTGTATAATAATACAATATTTTTATTTATTTAACATTTAACACTGAGCTAAACACGTCAACTGTGCTGTCCCGTTGTTATATCTTATCTATTTTTATAACATTTCTGAGTCTCATTTGCAAGTATTATATAGTAGATTCCAAGATGACAGATGGCAGTAGTTGCCTAATCAGTGTATAATAGTCTTTGCCATGACTCCGAATGTGCCATTCCAATCTTTTATATTGTTTATACTGTAAATATTGTACTTATTACACACCAACTGTTTGATTGTAATGTGCATTATAGTTGTAGTTTTCATTACCAAATTTGAATCACTAATGCTAATCAGTAGCATGTCTATGGGAAATACAATGTCAAATAGCATCGAGCTAGCATATTTTGAAAAGTGGAGGCTTACCATACGTTTGAGTGTTTTGTATCAGGCATACTTGCTTTGTTGGCATGGAAAATGCAACATTACCTACAGGCAGTTAGGCTGAGTCCCCTTAGTGCTTGTTTGCCCGCCAAGTGTCTGAGCTGGCCGAGTCTGCAACCGGACATGACGTCACGGACGGTCACGTGCAACAAAGGTTTCAAAATATGGCACTGTTTGATTTTATGCAAATCCATACCCGGTAGTAAAGACGGAATTCGGTTGGTGCCAATAAAAGTAGCAAATTCTGTACCCATCCCTAATCACAAATAATCTACATGTGATTTTTTTTTTTAATAACCGGTAGAGATGTCCGATAACATCGGACTGCCGATATTATCGGACGATAAATGCTTTAAAATGTAATAACGGAAATGATCTGTATCGGTTTCAAAAAGTAAAATTTATGACTTTTTAAAACGCCGCCGTACGGAGTGGTACACGGACGTAGGGAGAAGTACAGAGCAGTTGCGTCTCCCAGCAGTGTTTCCCACACATTCATTTATTTGTGGCGGCCCGCCACGAAAGAATTAAGGCCGCCACAAATAGATTTTTTAAAATGTATTTATTTTATTTTTTTTGTCCTGTCCAGCTTCTCAGGCAAATCATATAGTTGATGCATCGGCTGTTCAGATTTACTTTACAAAAGAGAAGTGTAGGATCAAGATTTTTGGAGCTCTTTGTTCAGTGGATCAGATGTTTGATGAAGCTTTGTGTCTATCTACCACCACTACTGTTTTCTGTTTATTTGTTACTGACTGTGGCAGGACACCTCTGCCTCTGTTTCACTTTATGTTGCTGGTAAATAATATGCTTGTAGTAGTAGGCTAAAGTTAAATTATTTAGTATGCACTAATTAAAGGGGCAGAGCTTTAAGAGACATTTTAGCTTTTATATTTTTATAAGATATATTTTTTGTAAGAACCACAATTAATAAATATATTTCAGTGAATAACTTATTGTTCAAATCTGTATATAAATATGTACATAACGTGTTGTAATTATATTGTAAAATGGATGGATGGATGGACGTTTAAAACAAAACTGTTATTATCAATTAGTAAGTATACATTTTTTGAGCCTTTTTAGAGAAAATCATATCATTGTAGTAAATTATGCAAATTACTCGATGATGTCATGGTAACCACGCCCATAGCCACGCCCCCACCGCCACAGGTATCTTGGCAGTTTATGGGAAACACTGCCCAGTCATACTTGCCAACCCTCCCGATTTTCCCATGAGACTCCCGAATTTCAGTGCCCCTCCCGAAAATCTCCCGGGAAACCATTCTCCCGATTTCCACCCAGTCAACAATATTGGGGGCGTGCCTTAAAGGCACTGCCTTTGCGTGCCGGCCCAATCACATAATATCTACGGCTTTTCACACACACAAGTGAATGCAAGGCATACTTGGTCAACAGCCATACAGGTCACACTGAGGGTGGCTGTATAAACAACTTTAACACTGTTACAAATATGCGGCACACCGTGAACCCACACCAAACAAGAATGACAAACACATTTCCGGAGAACATCCGCACCGTAACACAACAGAACAAATATCCAGAACCCCTTGCAGCACTAACTCTTCCGGGACACTACAATATACAACCCTTGCTACCCCCTACCCTCCCCCACCTCAACCCCGCCTACCTCAACCTCCTCATGCTCTCTCAGGGAGAGCATGTCCCAAATTCCAAGCTGCTGTTTTGAGGCATGTTAAAGAAAATAATGCACTTTGTGACTTCAATAATAAATATGGCAGTGCCATGTTGGCATTTTTTTCCATAACTTGAGTTGATTTATTTTGGAAAACCTTGTTACATTGTTTAATGCATCCAGCGGGGCATCACAACAAAATTAGGCATAATAATGTGTTAATTCCACGACTGTATATATCGGTATCGGTTGATATCGGATTCGGTAATTAAGAGTTGGACAATATCGGAATATTGGATATCGGCAAAAAAGCCATTATCGGACATCTCTAATCACAGGGTGTCATAGTATTTCATTATATTATTGCAATGCATAAACTATTTAAAATTTTGCAATTTTTGATTATGCCAATGCAAAGCCGACCAAAAAAATTCGATAAGGTCAAAGGTTTGGGATTTTTATCCAGCATGATTTATGACCCGCACACGTCACACACGATTTACTCGACACTAAAAGGGGGGCGGACTAAAGCGTTCTCTAATGTCAGCCATTTTCATTCCTGACAAGTTACCAAACGTGACCTTTTGTTGAGAGATTAAATTATTTCTCCACACTCCCGCTGTGCTGGTGGAGTGCGCCGTAGTTACTTCCTGCAAAAAAAATCCATTATTTTCTTTAAAGATTGACAGGAACACATTTTTCATCGCCGCATCCACAAAAGGAAAACAATCTTCCACGTATTTTCCCCTTTACTCTCCCGTGTTGGGATGGCATCAAAAACGTGATGGATTTGTGTCGGCAGACGGACTTTACCAGAGAAAATGAAGCGAGGTATTTCTCCAAGTTACAAGATTTCTCGTACCACCTTATGTCACGGCACAGCCTGGCTCAACAAATGGAATATTCCTGGCGCCTCCTGAGCTACAAAACCCTGCCCCGTAGTGTACGCAAGATGACACACACTTTGCTGCATCAAAACCATCGCATGATGGATGGCCTTTAAAAGAGGCCCCACAGAACAATGACAGCAGACAACCAGCAGTGATGTAATTTACTGCACCTCTAAACTGTAAAAAAAATCACTTTGCACAGGACGGGGACACGTGTAAACTTAAAACGAGTAGTTACCAAACACTGTGCTGAGGCACACTTTATGATCTCTCATGGCATACCAATGATCAAATTTGACTTTACTGGTCAAAAATGTGTATAGTGACAGGCAACACAATAAAATGCTCTTTCAATAGATGACAGGAGGCACATAATTAACCTGTTGCCATACACACATTTGTTTCGATAAAGCTTTAGAAACGCTGCGCTAAATAAAGAAAGGCACTCAAGAGCTGTACAACAAAAATGTGCATCTGATTTAGGAAGATAATTACCCCTTTTAACTCATGATTTTAACCCACCACAGTTTTTTAGTGTGATGCAGTGCATTTATACACTTTCATAATAAATAAACATGCATAATAGTAACTTTGTGATATAGCGTGTCAATTTGAGCAGTAAAATTATGGAACGGATTGTGTAAATTAAGTTAAAAGTGAGTTACCAGTTTAAGAAAGAGTACAAGCAGGATGCTGAGAACCATATATCTGATATCATTTAGCCCAAATTCATTCATTCATCATTATATTTGAATGGGAACTAGTGTCTAATATAATTAATCCTGAATTATTTAATTTATTGATATTAAATGGCAACCAGTTTCTGTTATCATTTATCCTTAATTAATAATTGTAATTTGATGAGAACTAGTGTTTAATATCATATATTCTGAAATAATTCATTCATTATAATTTGATGAAAACTAGTCTAATATCACGTATCCTGAATTCATTCATTGATTGTCATTTATGACAACCAGTGTCTGATATCAATTATGCTGAATGTATTCATTTATAATCAGTCAATGACGACCAGGGTTTGATATAATGTATCCTGAATGAAGTTATTTATAAATGAGCATTTATGAAAACTAACTTCTGATATAATTTATTCTGAATCCCTTCAATAATAATCATTTAATGAGACTTAGTTTCTAATATAATTTATCCTGAAGTCATTTGTTTATTAATTCAGTGACAACCATTGTGTAAAACTATTTATCCTGAATTAATGTATTTATTATATTTTAATTATAACTAGTTTTTGATATAATTTATCCTGAAGTCATTCATTTATTTAATCAATGACACCCCATGACTGTCACTATTTATTCTGAATTAATTAATATATTATAATTTATTGAAAACTAGTTTCTGATATAATTTATCCCGAAGTCATACATTAAGACAATTTAATGATATAATTTATCCTGAAGTAATTTGTTTATTTAGTCAATAACAACCAGCGTCTGATACTATTCACCCTGAGTTAATTAATTAAAATTTAATGAAAACTAGTTTCTGATTTCACTTATCCTGAAGTAATTTATGTATGATCATTTAATGAGAACCAATGTGTAATAGTATGTATGCTAAATTCATTCATGTATTATAATTGAATGAAAATCAGTGTCTGATGTCATTTATCATGAACTCATTAATTAATTAGCATTAAATAAGAACTAGTGTCTGACATAATTAATTCTCAATTTATTTGTTTGCTATCATTTGATGACAACTGTGGCTGATACAATTTAACCTGAAGTCAATCATTTAATGGCAATTAGTTTCCGATATAACTGATCCCAAATTCGCTTATTTAATATAATTTTATGATACCCAATTTCTGATATATTTTACCTTAAATTTCTTTATTTACTATTAACTAGTCATTATTAATTATATATTGTGCATATTACACAAAGTTTGTCCCTATTTACGCCTGTACTTATACATGATCAAAAAAGGCTATCTATGTATTTTACACATTCATTTGTCTTTTTAAAACACAGGAAGTGAGCAGAATATTGTTAAATGCTAAGATATGGAGAAGGGGAAGATTAAATAAGCTTTGTTTCCCTCTACACATCTTAAGACAATTTAAATATGATGTTATGTTCTCCAATGTGACTTTGCTAAGGATGTTCAAAAACTATGCTGGACTATAAACCACACCATACCATTATATAAAAGCAACTAATCAAAAGCAATTTCTTACCTTAGTGCAGTACAAATGCAACGCAGTGAAGTCCCACTTTTTGGCAGTAGAAGAACAGTATTTCAATATTGCACTCTACAAAAGACCAAAACAAAAATACATATATTATTATTCCAATAAAGTAAAAAACAAATACAGTACAAATGCAACCTCGATCAGACACTTAGAAAAAAAACTGAAAAAAAAAAAAAAAATTTTGGATTTTTTCTAAGTACAAAATCGAGAGAGGCTAAAAATCACCTCTTTTTCCTTCTCTCGATCAGACACTTAGATTAGTACAAAATCGAGAGAGGCTAAGTCCCACTTTTTGGCAGTAGAAGAACAGTATTTCAACATTGCACTCTTCAAAATACCAAAACAAAAATACATATATTATTATTCCAATAAAGTCCAAACCAAATAAGATGAATGTGTGTTTGAAACAACAACTTAGCGTGGTTGCTGTGTGCCTGGCAGTTTCTAGAATAAGGGCGCCATCTAGCGGTGTCTTCTGGTAACAACAACAACTTACCGGCTCAAAAAGTTTCATTATGTCTTCTTATTTATATATTTTTTCAAATTTTCTTGTAATCAGACCATATTTCCGGCATGTTAAAAAAATAAAATCAAATAAAACTTACCTTCAACTCTGAAATGTTGGATATTCTTTTGGTTAAAGTTTGCTTTATCAGATCCCACCGACTTTGATTCTGAAGTTGTCTTGTTTCCTGTGGAAAGACAAACTTTTAATTATTAGGATAATAAAAAAATGTTTTCAAAGATTAACTACATGGTATTGCTATTTAAATAACACCATTGCTATAAATGTATTTACAATCAGTATTAAAATATAGACATGTCCGATAATGGCTTTTTTGCCGATATCCAATATTGTCCAACTCTTAATTGCAGATTCCGATATCAACCGATACCGATATATACAGTCGTGGAATTAACACATTATTATGCCTAATTTTGTTGTGATGCCCCGCTGGATGCATTAAACAATGTAACAAGGTTTTCCAAAATAAATCAACTCAAGTTATGGAAAAAAATGCCAACATGGCACTGCCATATTTATTATTGAAGTGACAAAGTGCATTATCTTTTTTAATATGCCTCAAAACAGCAGCTTGGAATTTGGGACATGCTCTCCCCCTGAGAGAGCATGAGGAGGTTGAGGCGGGGGGTAGGGTGTACGGGGGATGTATATTGTAGCATCCCGGAAGAGTTAGTGCTGCAAGGGGTTCTGGGTATTTGTTCTGTTGTGTTACGGTGCGGATATTCTCCCGAAATGTGTTTGTCATTCTTGTTTGGGTGTGGGTTCACAGTGTGGCTCATATTTGTAACAGTGTTAAAGTTGTTTGTACGGCCACCCTCAGTGTGACCTGTATGGCTGTTGACCAAGTATGCCTTGCATTCACTTGTGTGTGTGAAAAACCGTAGGTATTATGTGATTGGGCCGGCACACAAAGGCAGTGCCTTTAAGGTTTATTGGCGCTCTGTACTTCTCCCTACGTCCGTGTACCACTCCTTAAAAAGTCGTACATTTTACTTTTTGAAACCGATACCGATAATTTCCGATATTACATTTTAAAGCATTTATCGGCCGATAATATCGGCAGCCCGATATTATTGGACATCTCTATTAAAATATAAGCAACATAAATAATTTATAAGTGTATATTCCATCCATTTTCTATATTAAGTGATGTAAATACCTCATCTTGAACAGGAAATAGATTCCTGCAAGAACAGGGCATTTTGACATGGACATCATCCCAGGTATCGTCAAATGTGGCAGGAAATGGAACAGTTGCTTGACCAACGATGTCTGTCTGTCAGTAACAGTGAAAGCAAAGCAAACACATGAAATAAAACCAAATATTAAATGTGTGTGCCGGTGATGTCATGAAGAAGCATCTCTGACCCGGATCATCACAGTGTGCACGCCACCAGCATTCTTCAGCGGAGGGAGCGGCCTGCCGCAGTCGGGCATCCTCCTCAACTCGCCCGCCGGCGTCCCCAGCCAGGTGGCGTGGTTGCCCGATGCATTTCCTTCATCGGCATCCCGTTTTTCCCGACGCGGCCCCGCCTTGCCTCGCCTGAAAGTGGAGCCCGCAGACAGGGCCCCCGAGAAGAAGTCTGTGATTTTGGCACAGGTTTTGACAAAGCCTCCCGGGCTTGTGGCGCCCACTTCTGGCGTTCCCGGATCTTGGAGCATGCATTCCCCATCCGAATCCGTTAACACTATAGGGACGAGGTCATCGCAGTCCAGGTCTTGTGGCGTTAAAGGTTGCGTGTCTTCATCTGAGTCTGAGACAACATGTAGTGTAGCATTCCGAACACCGTGAGAGCGAGGAGAGCCATCTTCCTCCATCATTTCTGCATTCTTTTCAGCCTGGCACAACTCAGAAGTGCTTGTATTTGGGGTGGGCTTCAGCAGCCACCTTTCGAGGGTGTTTTTGGACTTGGGTTGCTGCCTGGGGCCAATTCTGCGCCTGACGCCTCGCAAACCATCAGTGACAGACTTTGGCTGGGCGTCCATCTTTGTGCTGCCCTTTTCTCGCTCTAACGTCCCATTATGATTCTTCTGAATGCACGATGATGATCCTGTAGCACAAAATGCACGTTTGTTTTAAAAGAAGGAGTAACAAATAAACCGAAAATAAGCAGATGACCAGTGTTGGGCAGTAGCTTGCTACAAGTAGCGCCACTATGTGACTTAGTGTCGCTTCGTTTTTAACCAGTAGCGAAAAAACAAACAAAAAATACTTAAAAAACACAATGACCTGGATGAATGAAAACATCTATAGATACGGAGACAATTCATAATGATTGGCTGGTTTACATACAGCAGGGGTGTCCAAACTTTTTCCACTGAGGGCCGCAAACGGAAAAATTAAAGCATGTGGGGGCCATTTTGATATTTTTCATTTTCAAACCATAACAAAATATATTGATTTTTTAAATGTATTTTACCTTTAGGGGTCCCGGGGACCATAAAGGGTCTCAGTTATTAAAATGTTAAAAATAAGTCTAATTTCTATTATTATTTTTTATTTAACGCTTACAGTAAATCTCTATATCAACTTTAAAAAAAAAAAGTTTTATGGCTTTTCTGTCAAAAACAACTTTGTTTTTTTATAGTAAAACTGAAATATGCAGTATTTAGAAATTAGAGCCCTAAAAGATTAATAATGCAGGACACCATTGATTTTAATTCTTTAATATTTTTGAGTAATCAGTGAAAAGATAAATAAAATACCACTAAATATATTTGGGATCCAAAAGGTGCCCCACACATAAAGTGATACATTTTTATTAGTTTCTTTTTTTTTTTACTTTCAACACTTAAGTTACGAGATCAACTTCAGATATATCTGTCGATTTTACGATTGAACTATTATTTTGTTTGTTTTATGCTATTTTGTCAAAGAAAACGTTGATGTTTTTATATGGCAACTACACAATATATGCAATATTTACCACATAAAACATTTTAAAGTGAAATATTTTAACTAATCGGAGCTTTGAAAATAATTAATTATAACATGGATTTTTTGTCATTATTATTATTTTTGAGCAGTGGCAAAAAAAGAAAAAGAAAGAAAGACAAAAGAAAAAAAAAACAGCCTGCATGGCAGCTTTGTGTCAACATTGAAACTTTTTCTCATTAGATTTCACCTCATTACACTTTTTTTAATGTTCTTTTTTATTTTTTGCAATAGCATTTCCAGAATGTGTGGCGGGCCGGTAAACAATTAGCTGCGGGCCGCAAATGGCCCCCGGGCCGCACTTTGGACACCACTGACAATGATGAGTCACGATTGGCTAAAGTTAAGGGCAAAATAGAGATGTTCGATAATGGCTTTTTTGCCGATATTACGATATTGTCCAACTCTTAATTACCGATTCCGATATCAACCGATACCGATATATACAGTCGTGGAATTAACACATTATTATGCCTAATTTTGTTGTGATGCCCCGCTGGATGCATTAAACAATGTAACAAGGTTTTCCAAAAATGCCAACATGGCACTGCCATATTTATTATTGAAGTCACAAAGTGCATTATTTTTTTTTAACATGCCTCTAAAACAGCAGCTTGGAATTTGGGACATGCTCTCCCCGAGAGAGCATGAGGAAGTTGAGTTGGTTTTTTTTGGTGTCTTCCTGTGTTTATTGTTTTAATTCTTGTCTTGCGCTCCTATATTGGTGGCTTTTCCTGTTTTGTTTGTATTTTCCTGTAGAAGCTTCATGTCTTCCTTTAGCGCTATTCCCCGCACCTAAGGGTGTAACGGTACGTGTATTTGTATTGAACCGTTTAGGTACGGGGGGTTCGGTTCGGAGGTGTACCGAACGAGTTTCCACACGGACATATTAAGTAGCGTACCGCACGTTGTGTAAACAATGCACACCGGGGCACAACACACGGCATGCTAGCAGCGACCGGGCTACAACAACAAAGCGAAAGAGGTTTGCCGACATTGTTCAGCTCCAGTAGGGTATGCTTCTGGCAACACGTCCAACATGCTAACCCATTTGAAGCTTCAACGACGAGAAAGACGAGCGTTGTGCAAACACCGCATTCAAGCAGCCTCTCCTCGGCGAGTCAGGCAGGGCTAAAGCAATAACAAATGCCGGTGGTGTTTTTATAGCAGCAGATTTAAGACCATATTGCATTAAAAACTAGATTTTGACCCACTTCTTTTTTCTGCAGACAATGTGGATAAACTGATTTTTCTGGCAAAAAACATGAAGATTGAGTGAAAGTCACCAGGGTTAAAAGCTGGGGGGGAAAAGAAAAGTTAATCTGAGGCTGAGTTGACCTGAAACTGTTTAATGTTGCACTTTTTATATGTAGAAGAAAAGTTTTGTCATTTTATTTAATCTGAGTAACAACTTGAGGCAGTTTAATGTTGATTAACGTGGACCTCGACTTAAACAAGTTGAAAAACTTATTCGGGTGTTACCATTTAGTGGTCAATTGTACAGAATATGTACTGTACTGTGCAATCTACAAATAAAAGTATCAATTAATAAATCAATCAAAAAAAGCACTTTATATGTAGAAAGGTTTTGTTAAGAAACCATTCAGAGCCTTATCTTATTTATTTTTTATTTTATATATGTTGACCACATTAACCCTGACAATGGACCCTCTGTGTATATGTTATTATCCAAAATGTAAATTTTGTTGTTTTCTTACTGTACCGAAAATTAACTGAACCGTGACCTCTAAACCGAGGTATGTACCGAACCGAAATGTTTGTGTACCGTTACTCCCTTACCCGCACCTGCTTTGTTTTAGCAATCAAGGCTATTTAAGTTGTCGCTATCCTTCTTTGTGTGGACATTGTTGATTATCATGTCATGTACGGATGTACTTTGTGGACGCCGTCTTTGCTCCACACGCTGTAAGTCTTTGCTGTCATCCAGCATTCTGTTTTTGTTTACTTTGCAACCAGTTCAGTTTTAGTTTTGTTTTGCACAGCCTTCCCTAAGCTTCAATGCATTTTCTTAGGGGCACTCACCTTTTGTTTATAATTGGTTTAAGCATTAGACGCCTTTTTACCTGCACGCTGTCATCTGCATATTGTGATCACAACAAACTATGTTTCCGACATCTACAAAGCAATTAGCTACCTGCTGCCACCTACTGATATGGAAGAGTACAACATGGTTACTCTGCCGCGCTCTAGACAGCACCGACACTCAACAATGGCACATTTGAATGAATGAAATAAGTTTATTTCGGTCATATTATCAACCATTTTGTGTGACCAGTTTAACAGTACAGATTAGACATATTTAACAATCATACACATTTACACACAAAAAGAAAAAAAAAGAAAAAAAATGACCGAAAAAGGAATAGGCTGAAGCCAAAGCTTATATTTGCCTATCCTATACATTCACTGAACATTAGATTGCCTGGAACATCAACGTTAAAAAAAATCAATGGGATGAAAGTAATTGTTACTATATTTAATAATTTTAAATTATTTCACCTTTTAAGGTTTTCTTAAACCTTAAAGAACTACATTTCTTCAGCTCATCACTGAGCTTGTTCCACCACCATTTAACTCCTAAAACTGAAATACATTTGTATTTTAAATTTGTTCTTACTTTACCTCTTTCAAAAATCAATATTCACGTAAATTATAATTTTTTCCTCTTAATTGAAATAAGCTAAGAATACCAGCTGGGAGGCTGTTGTTCTTTACTCGAAACATAATTTCCATTGTTTTAAAAAAACACAATATCTGAAAATTTTAACACATTAGAATTTATAAATAATGGATTGGTATGTTCATAGTAGCACGCTTTGTGTATTATTCTAAAGACCCTTTTTTGAAGTTTAATTATTGGGTCTATGTTTGTTCTATAAACATTTCCCCAAACTTCAACACAATATGTTAAATATGGAAAAATAAAAGGATAATATAACATATGCAGACATTTCTTATTCAGCATGTGTCTTACTTTATACAGAATAGCAATGGATTTGGATATTTTTCCCTTTATATATTCAATATGCGGTTTCCAACATAATTTATGATCAATTATTATTCCCAAGAATTTAGTTTCATATACTCTATCAATTTCCACTTGATTCAATTTTAATTTTGCTTCACAATTTGTCCTTGCACCACTAAACACCATAAATTTTGTTTTCTTATCATTTAATGATAACATATTAATATCAAACCATTTTTTTTAGCTGAATCAACTCAACCTCTATTATCCTCAACACTTCCTTCAAGTCTTCTCCTGAACAATATACATTTGTATGATCTGCAAACATAATACATTTCAATTTATTAGATACTGAACAAATATAATTTAAATAAAGTATAAATAACTTAGGTCCCAATACCGAGCCTTGTGGAACCCCACAAGTTACTCTTCTTGGCTGTGATTTAGTCTTATTAATTTCCATATATTGAGAACTATTTCTGAAATAACTACTTAACCACTGTTGTGAAACACCTCTTATGCCATGGTTTTCCAATATTTGCAGAAGTAAGGAATGATCGATTGTGTCAAAAGCTTTACATAAATCAATAAATACTCCAACGGTGTGTTGCTTTTTTTCTTCACGTTCATATTTCGCTGTGTTTGTTGCATTTTTGTTGCGTTTCGCTTGATTGTAAAACATGTCAATGGAGAGGGGGTGTGACGTTCATAGGTTGTCAATATTCAGTGTTTTATGGCTCATAGTTAACATTACCAATCCCACATTCTTTATTTTCATGTACATTCTGGGTGTCTCATTCAGGAAAAAATGTTTTTAATTCCATTCCGTTTTTTAAGGCAGTCTGTTATAACATTTATCAAACATTAGTGTGAGGTTTTGTATTAGTGTTCCTAAAAATCAGATATACCGGCCCCCAGACACATTTGTTTCTTTAAATTTGGCCCCCGAGTCAAAATAATTGCCCAGGCCTGCCATAGAGAGTGGATGATGGGGACGTTGGAGTTACTATCCGGGCTCTCTTTACTGGAGGTTCAAAGTGTATCAGTGCACTTGTTCTACAAACAAAACAAAAAAGTGAAAAAGAGACATAACACAAATTATACAAAGTATTTGTACTTACAAGGAAACTTGAGACAGATGACTTTATGGCGTTTCCAGCTTGATTGGAGGTCGCTGGCAGTGTCGCTGAGCTACCAGGAAATGTGATTGTATTTTATATGCAAAACCATTGCTTAATATTGTAAGATATTGTTCGGAATTTTGTACTTTAATTGGATTGTGTCCGCGCTAACGTGAAGCATCCGCTAGCTAACCTAGCAATGTACGTTGTATCGCAACGAGCTTTAAACACGCTTGCACAGCCAAAACCGAGTTCGGAATACCATTACGATTAAATACAAAACTTGGCCAAATGCGGATAGTTTTCTGGTAAAAAGCACAAATGTCAAGTGGAAGCAGAATTACTGACTAGAACGCGAGCACTTGTCTTGTGTTGTTAAACTTCTGGCTTGGACTTCCGGGTGGAGTGACGTCAGATCTCGTAAGATGTCGCGACATCTCCGCACCGGAGTAGATTTCTTACTTTTTGTTTGTTCGTTTGTTTTTTGAATTTTTTAAACCTTTATTTATAAATGTCAACATTTAAAAACAATTGATAAAAAATAATAATCAAAATAAGCACAAAAACAGTACAAACACTTCTGACTTGGACTTCCGGGTTGAGTGACGTCAGATCTCCTCAGATGTCGCGACATTTCCACACCGATAGATTTATTTCTTCATTCTGTATTTTATGGTAACAATACGATTCAAAGTAATTAAAACAACGTATATTTTAATTAATAATGGAGTTGAAATTATAACAGTAATATTCTAAACAGAAAAACGAGTGTTTTTGTTGTTGTTTGATTGTTGATTTTCTCGACAAAACAGTTTTTAAAACATGCTATTGCTTAAGAGCGCTGTAAACACAATAATAAAAGGGTGAATTTTACTTTAATAATTGTTGTGTTGTTAAACTTGTTATTTTATTTTATTTTTTTTAATTTTATTTTATAAACCTGTATTTATAAATTGCAACATTTACAAACAATTGAGAAATAATAATCATCAAAATAAGTACAAAAACAGTACAAAAACAGTACAAAAACAGTATAAAACAGCGCCAGGGTGTTGTAAAGTCAATAAAGTAACTAAAATAGAATGCAATATATATATATATATATATATATATATATATATATATATATATATATATATATATATATATATATATATATATATATATATATATATATATATATATATATATATATATATATATATATATATATATATATATATATATATATATATATAACAAAGTGCAAAGCTATAGGCTCACACAAGTTCAGTAAATAATTTACATTTGGAACACAGCATCATCGTTTTCACAGCTTTTTGGTTGTTAGAGGTAGAGAGTGTTTTAACGTAGAGTTCTAATTCTTTTTTAAAGGCACAAAAAACATGTAGATTTCTTACTTAATTCTGTACTTTATGGTAACAATACGATTCAAAGTAATTAAAATAACGTATATTTTAATGAATGAGGTTGAAATTATAACAGTGACATCCCAAACAGAAAAACAAGTGTTTTTGTTGTTGTTTGATTGTTTATTCTCGCTAAAAATAAAAAAAACACGTTTTTTAAAAACATGTTATTGTTTAAGAGCGCTGTAAACACAATAAAAAAGGGTGAATTTTAATGTAATAATTGTTGCGTTGTTAAACTTCTGACTTGGACTTTCGGGTTGAGTGACGTCATAGCTCCTAAAATGTTGCAACATCTCCACACCAATAGATTTATTTCTTAATTCTGTATTTCATGGTAACAATACGATTCAAAGTTATTAAAATTATCTATAATTTAATTAATAATGGATTTGAAATTATAACAGTATTATCCCAAACAGAAAACTAGTGTTTTTGTTGTTGTTTTAGTGTTAATTCTCGCTAAAAAAAACTTTAAAAAACCCCAACATGTTATTGTTTCATAGCGCTGTAAACACAATAATAAAAGGGTGAATTGTACTTTAATAATTGTTGTGTGGTTAAACTTTATTTATTTATTTTAATGTATTTTTTAAATATAAACCTTTATTTATAAATTTCAACATTTACAAACAGTTGAAAATACAAAAAAAGTACAAAACAGTACAAAAACAGTACAGCACCAGGGGGTTGTAAATTCAAAGTAACTAAAATAGAATGCAAAAAAATAAAACAAATAAAAAAATAAAAATAAAATAAAATAAATAAATAAATAAAAAAATATATATATATAATAAACAAAGTGCAAAGCCATAGGCTCACTCAATCTCAGTAAATAACTTAAATTTGGAACATAGCATCATCGTTTTCACAGCTTTTTTGGTTGTTAGGTAGAGAGTGTTTTAATGTAGAGTTCTAAATCTTTTTTAAAGGCACAAAAACTTACATTTATGAATATAAAACTTAGCCAATAGTATAATGAGGTTGCAAAGGTAAAATTCATTTTCAATTTTTTTTCATACAGTGTAAAACCAAATATCACATCTTTAAAATGTTGTGTTGTTAAACTTCTGACTTGGACTTTCGGATTGAGTGACGTCAGATCTCGCAAAATATCGCGACATCTCCACAACGAGGTCGATTTCCTTTTTAATTCTGTATTTTATGGTAACAATACGATTCAAAGTAAGTAAAATAAGGCATATTTTCAATAATAATGGAGATTAAATTATAACAGTAATATTTTTAACAGAAAAACGAGGGTTTTTGTGGTTGTTTGATTGTTGATTTTCGCGACAAAACCGATTTTAAAACATGTTATTGTTTAAGAGCGCTGTAAACACAATAATGAAAGGGTGAATTTTACTTGAATAATTTTTCTTTTTCTTTTTAAAACCTTTATTTGTAATATGCAACATTTACATACAATCAATAAATAATACTGATCCAAACAAGTACAGAAACAGTACAAAAACAGCGCCAGAGAGGTTTTAAACTCAATAAAGTATCTAAAAAAGAATGCAAATTATATATATGAAACAAAATGTAAAGCAATAGTTTCACACAAGTTCCATAAATAATCCACATTTGGAACACGGCATCACCTACAATAGAGGACGCCCCTTGGCCACGCCCACCGTGACGCACCTGTCCTGTAGAAGGAAGCCGATGTTCGACGCTGCGTTGAATTAAAGTGAGACCAATGACTTAAATGAATACTTCGCCTTTGGTTTAATCCCATCTACGAGACGATGGCCAGAGAACACATCGTCGTCGCTCTTTTGCTTCTCTTTTGCGCTGGTGGAATTGACAACGCAGGTGAGTCGCTTTGTTGGCAACTCCTTTGACAATACAACAGAAAGTATTAGCACAAGAACACTAAAGGAGTGCCAATATTGACTTACCTGGGTGATATACTCTTGCAGATATCACAAATGGGATTTCCAAGTATTCCATTGTGCGCCCTCAGCTCATTCCTGCACAGGTAAGTGACAGGAAGTCACTAAAAGCCTTTTAAAATGAACCTTTTATGTCATTTTGTGTATGCTTTCAGAAATCCAATGACGATGAGGACATTTCATATGTGCTCCAAATAGACAACGCGCCCCAGATCCTTCATCTAAAGAGGAACAGGTGAAGAAAAAGGCCTACATTTAAATGCCACAGATGATTGTGTTACTATAACACACTTCTTCTTTCCAGAGGCTTTGTACGTCCAGATTTGTTCGCGGCTGAAAATGGCAACCACACAGCGACACGTCGGAAACACGTAAGTTAACATCACTGTTTAATTGTTTGCAAGAGTGGACCATTTTAGGACCTCGGAGTAACAGGTGTCACTTCCTTAAATGTGTCATTAAGAGTTAATACTTTCATTTCCTCCCTAGGTGCATTGTTATTATCATGGTGAAGTGGAAGGATATGAGAACTCAATGGTGGCGCTCAGCACTTGCAACGGTTTGAGGTTAGGTCACATTTTGTTTACACAAAAAAAGGGACTTGGTTTGGGTTGTTGGTGCGAAATAAGTCATCTCCATAATTTGTGTGGCCCTAAACAAGATTTAGTTTTCTACCAATCATTCAAAACCAGTTTTAGGGGTTCCCTGAAATGCTCACAAAATTATTGTAACTTATTTTCAAATAGTGCTAACAAATTTAATATAAAGTATCCAGAATAACCTGTTCTCTTTAAAGGGGAACTTCACTTTTGTTTTGAATGTTGCCTATCATTCACAACTAGAGGTGTCCGATAATATCGGACTGCCGATATTATCGGCCGATAAATGCTTTAATTGTAATATCGGAAATTATCGGTATCGGTTTCAAAAGGTAAAATGTATGACTTTTTAAAACGCCGCTGTACGGAGTGGTACACGGACGTAGGGAGAAGTACAGAGCGCCAATAAATCTTTGCGTGTCACACAATATCTACGGCAAGGCATACTTGGTCAACAGCCATACAGGTCACACTGAGGGTGGCCGTATAAACAACTTTAACACTGTTACAAATATGTGCCACACTGTGAACCCACATCAAACAAGAATGACAAACACATTTCCGGAGAACGTCCGCACCGTAACACAACATAAACACAACAGAACAAATACCCAGAACCCCTTGCAGCACTAACTCTTCCGGGACGCTACAATATACACCCCCAACCCGGCCCACCTCAACCTCCTCATGCTCTCTGAGGGAGAGCATGTCCCAAATTCCAAGCTGCTGTTTTGAGGCATGTAAAAAAAAATAATGCACTTTGTGACTTCAATAATAAATATGGCAGTGCCATGTTGGCACTTTTTTCCGTAACTTGAGTTGATTTATTTTGGAAAACCTTGTTACATTGTTTAATGCATCACAACAAAATTAGGCATAATAATGTGTTAATTCCACGACTGTATATATCGGAATCGGTAATCAAGAGTTGGACAATATCGGATATCGGCAAAAAAGCCATTATCGAACATCTCTATTTTATATACATGCTGTGGCCGAAAGCGGACTACATGTATGAGTACATATATATGTAGTGGACTACATATACCTGTATATGAGTACATATGACAATAATATAATGGATATATCATTAATAATTGTTATGATTGGTTATTAAGAGTATGTGAAAGTTCAATGTTGTGTTATGTCTGACCATGTTTGTTAAATTGTTGTACTGGTTGATTTTTTTGTTTTTTGCGCGGTGACTAGGGAAGGTTGTTTGGATTGAGACACACCTTGACAGTAAAAAACAGAAATGTAAAATTTTCCCCAAATTTATGAAAAATAAAAAATCAAATTTCCATAAGTATTCAGAAACTTTGATGCACCTTTTGGCAGCAATTACAGCCTCAAGTATTTTTTGAGTACGACGCCACAAGCTTGGCACACCTATCTTTGGGCAGTTTCACCCATTTTTTTTTGCCCATTCCTCTTTGCAGCACCTCTCAACCTCAATCAGGTTGGATGGGAATTGTTGATTTTCATCCAGGATGACTCTGTACATTGCTACATTCATCCTAGTCTAGTCAGGGAGGTGACCAAGAACTTGATGGTCACTCTGTCAGAGCTACAGCATTCCTCTGTGTAGAGAGGAGAACCTTGAAAGACTCTCAGACAAAATTCTCTGGTCTGATGAGACAAAGATTGAACTCTTTGGCGTGAATGCCAGGTGTCATGTTTGGAGGAAACCAGGCACCGCTCATGACCAGGTCAATACCATCCCTACAGTGAAGCATGGTGGTGGCAGCATCATGCTGTGGGGATGTTTTTTTTAGTGGCAGGAACCGGGAGAGGGAAATGCAGCAATGTAACGAGACATTATGGATGAAAACCGAGGCTTTCCATCCAACCTGATGGAGCTTGAGAGGTGCTGCAAAGAGGAATGGGTGAAACTGGCCAAAGATAGGTGTGCCGAGCTTGCGGCATCGTATTCAAAAAGACTTGAGGCTGTAATTGCTGCCAAATGTGCATCAACAAAGTACATGGGACTTTCGTGATTTTTATTTTTAATCAAGTTGCAAAAAATTCTACATTTCTGTTTTTTTCTGTGAAGATGGGGTGTGGGGTGTACATTAATGAGAAATAAAATCAACTTTTTTGATTTTAGCAAATGGCTGCAATGAAACAAAGAGTGGGAAATTTAAAGGGGTCTGAATACTTTCTGTACACACTGTATGTCATATGCAGTTGGGAGAAGTTTCAAATGAGAGCACAGTGTGCTCTGGTTAATAAGAGAGTCATCCAAGCACATTCAATATCGTCCAGAAACGGGGAATTGTTTGGATTGAAAGCTTTTCACTTCAATCATTGATTTGATGTTCATCGTTCCCACGGCACGTAGTAGCATTTTGTGTGTGTTGTTGTCTGCTGTCGCTGTGTGATGTTGTCTCTTTCTATTTGACGTCAACTTAATTTTAGTGTGGTGCTGGTTGACGCTTTCATTCGTAAAAATATATTTTCCTGCATTGAACTTGCTGTGCATCTGACGCTGTCTTGCTCACATAAAAGTGAAGTGAAGTGAATTATATTTATATAGCGCTTTTCTCTAGTGACTCAAAGCGCTTTACATAGTGAAAACCCAATATCTAAGTTACATTTAAAGCAGTGTGGGTGGCACTGGGAGCAGGTGGGTAAAGTGTCTTGCCCAAGGACACAACGGCAGTGACTAGGATGGCGGAAGCGGGGATCGAACCTGGAACCCTCAAGTTGCTGGCACGGCCACTCTACCAACCGATCTATACCGGCTATATTATTAAACTTCACTACTTTATCGAAAAAGTGTCCTTAAACATTTTAGATGAAAAAGACATACACCATATTTCCGAAAGTATTTGGCCACCCATCCAAATGATGAGAATCAGGGGCCGTACTTATCAAGCTTCTTAGAGTGCCATTTTACACTTAAGTCCTGAGAATTTGCGAAATTTAGTCCTACTCTCAAACTTAAGAATAAAAGCTTTTTATCAACGTTCTTAAGTCTAAGAATCACTCCTACTCTCCACGATATTTAAGAGACCTTCAGAGGTGTCTTAAGTGGTTAGGAGTTGCCAGCAGGGGATGGCACTGAGGCGAGAGAGACGTGCGCGAACGTTCAGGGAACGGAACAATGTTTTTGTTTTTTTTGATGACGAGCAGCTGATCAAACGGTATCGTTTAGACAGAGCGGGTATTATTTTTGTCACAGATTTAATACTTTTCGATTCCTTGTTGATTTTTTGCATGTGTCTGCAGTGGGCTAGTATATATAGAGCCACCCACACCAGTTTCAAATTAGTTGCCTAATTAATGAATTGGAAAGAAAATGTTATGACAGTAGCGTATGTGTGTGGTCGTGAGGTGAGTGACGTCAGTGAGTGTGTGGGCGAGAGAAGAGAGGGAGCGGTAGCGTGAGTGCCGGCGGGGACTAGTTTGTTTTGTATTATTTTGTAGTTTATGGTCCAAATATACACTCCCATTGTCCACTTAAATATTTCCAAGATATTTCTTTATTCTTAGACAACGGATTCCCTTCCGTGATTGGTCATTTCTATGGACACAGAAATGACGTCACCTAAAATTGCGTTTACGGCACATAGTAATGTCGTAATTCAGCTCTGAGTGTGACACTTAAGATTCAGTCCTACACTTCGCTGAAAGTGTGAGTAAGACGCTTGATAACTAACTTTTAAGTGCAGCTTTCAGCGAAGAATTTATTTACTCTTAAGTCAACTCTTAGCAGACTTCTTAGGAGTAATTCTAAGAAGCTTGATAAGTACGGCCCCTGGGGCCCCTAATCACTTGGCCCGGCCACAGGTGTATAAAATCATGCAATATCGTTTCTACAAACATTTGTGAAAATGCCACCTGTGCAACAAATCCAGTCATGAAATTTCCTCGCTCCTAAATATTCCAAAGTCAACTGTCGGCTTTATTATAAGAAAATGGAAGAGTTTGGGAACAACAGCAACTCGGCCACCAAGTGGTAGGCCACGTAAACTGACAGAGAGGGAGAAAAGCAAATTTAAAAGTAGCATGCCACGTTACATCAAGCGTACATCGCTAGCGGTCTGATCTGATTTGGACTGTTTGAACTGGTGTCAAACTCATTTTAGGTCAGGGGCCGCATGGAGAAAAATCTGTGCACACACGGGCCTGACTATTAAAATAATGGCATTAAGACAAAAAAATAAAGACAACTTCAGATTGTTTTCTTTATATTATTTTGGCGAAAAGTAGAACAAACACATTCTGAAAATTTTACAATAAAAACATAGAAAAAAATAACGTCAGCGGTAAAGTTTACATGCATGAAGGAAAGAAGAAAGTGAATGAATGTTTATAACTGAATACATTTACATACGCATTAAAATGTGTATTCTTTTGTATTTTATTCTTTTTAATGAATTAAAGGCCTACTGAAATGAATTTTTTTTATTTAAACGGGGATAGCAGATCCATTCTATGTGTCATACTTGATCATTTCGCGATATTGCCATATTTTTGCTGAAAGGATTTAGTAGAGAACATCGACGATAAAGTTTGCAACTTTTGGTCGCTGATAAAAAAAGCCTTGCCTGTACCGGAAGTAGCGTGACGTCGCAGGTTGAAAGGCTCCTCACATTTCCCCGTTGTTTACACCAGCAGCGAGAGCGATTCGGACCGAGAAAGCGACGATTACCCCATTATTTGAGCGAGGATAAAATATTTGTGGATGAGGAATGTGAGAGTGAAGGACTAGAGTGCAGTGCAGGACGTATTTTTTTTCCCGCTCTGACCATAACTTAGGTACAAGGGCTCATTGGATTCCACACTTTCTCCTTTTTCTATTGTGGATCACGGATTTGTATTTTAAACCACCTCGGATACTATATCCTCTTGAAAATGAGAGTCGAGAACGCAAAATGGACATTCACAGTGACTTTTATCTCCACGACAATACATCGGTGAAGCACTTTAGCCACGGAGCTAACGTGATAGCATCGTGCTTAAAAATGCAGATAGAAACAAAAGAAATAAGCCCCTGACTGGAAGGATAGACAGAAGATCAACAATACTACTATCAGGAGACACCGAACCAAACACTGGACCTGTAACTACACGGTTAATGCTGTGCCGCCTGTCGAAGCCTAGCAATGCTGTTGCTAACGACGCCATTGAAGCTAACTTAGCTACGGGACCTCGTCAGAGCTATGATAAAAACATTAGCGCTCCACCTACGCCAGCCCTCATCTGCTCATCAACACCCGTGCTCACCTGCGTTCCAGCGATCGACGGCGCGACGAAGGACTTCACCCGATCATCGATGCGGTCGGCGGCTAGCGTCGGATAGCGCGTCTGCTATCCAACTCAAAGTCCTCCTGGTTGTGTTGCTGCAGCCAGCCGCAAATACACCGATCCCACCTACAGCTTTCTTCTTTGCAGTCTCCATTGTTCATTAAACAAATTGCAAAAGATTCACCAACACAGATGTCCAGAATACTGTGGAATTTTGCGATGAAAACAGAGCTGTTTGTATTGTATACAATGTGTCCGAATACTTCCGTTTCAACCATCGACTTCACGCGCAAACGTCATCATACATAGACGTTTTCAACCGGAAGTTCCCCGGGAAATTTAAAATTGCACTTTATAAGTTAACCCGGCCGTATTGGCATGTGTTGCAATGTTAAGATTTCATCATTGATATATAAACTATCCGACTGCGTGGTCGGTAGTAGTGGCTTTCAGTAGGCCTTTAAGTAACGTTTATGACAACCTTTTTCCAAACCACAATATAGAATGTGAGATACAGGATAATGCATACATTAGATTTGTTTTCAAAACGGTCACAAAAAAGTGGGACCCCATTTTTATGACTTCATTTTCTAGCGTCAACACTGATGGAGTATTGGTGCGTGCAAAACAGCAGCAGGCGGCTGTGGCCTGCGGGCCGGTTCTAATACTAATGAAATATCATCCCGGGGGGGGCCATAGATAATTCCGCAGGCCTTGACTTTGACACCTATGGTTTAAAGAATCGTATATATGTGTGAATGCTTTCACGCAATTAAACCAAACCAAAGCATCGCAAAGGCCCGCGACGGGTGTTGACGCAATGTGAATGTCAAATTGAAGAAATTAATTGAAGCGCTGGAGTAACTATCAATATATTAGGATGGCGATTTTGTCTCAAAAACATATCTCTTTTTAAAATGTACCGGTATAACTCGTAATACCGGTATACAGAGGTGGCGTCTGATGTCACTGATTCTGCTTCCGCCCTGTCTAATTGCACACCTTGACAAGCTACTACTTGTAAATTATTCATAGCCCTTGAACTTTTCCATATTTTGTCACATTACAACCACAAACGTAGAATATATTTCCTTGGAATTTCGTGTGAAAGACCAACACAAAATGGTTTACAATTGTGACGATGTTTATGATTCAAAACATTTTTTTTTACAAATAAAAAAGTCAAATTATTCAGCCCCCTTTCCTCTGAGGGCAACCAATTGCCTTGAAAGTTGCCTGATGATTGCTAAATAACTAAATACTGTCCACCTGTGTGTAGTATGATAATAATAATAATATATTTTACTTGTAAAAAGCACTTTACATTGAGTAAACAACCTCAAAGTGCTACAGTGTATTAAAAAAAAAAGATCATAAAAAATAAATAAAAATAAAAACTAGAACAGCCAAATAGCTAGAACTAGTATGCATATATGTAAAAAAAAAAAAAGGCTTTTTTTTTTTTTTTTTAAAAAGAAGGGTTTTTAAGCCTTTTTAAAAGCATCCACCGTCTGTGGTGCCCTCAGGTGGTCAGGGAGAGCGTTCCACAGACTGGGAGCGGCGGAGCAGAAAGCCCGGTCTCCCATTGTTCGTAGCTTTGTCCTCAGAGGTTGGAGGAGTTTAGCCTGTCCGGTTAGCCTGTCCTGATCTCAGTTCAAACATACTGTAGCTGTTCTCTGACAGCTTCAGGGGTTGGTTAAGAGAATTTTGGGGAGAAAACATGATTCATGAAGTACAAGGAACACACCAGACCGGTCAGGGACAGAGTTGTGGAGAAGTTTAAAGCAGGCCTAGGCTATAAAAAGATGTTCCCATGCTTTGAACATCTCACGGAGCACTGTTCAATTCATCATCCGGAAATGAAAATAGTATGGCACAACTGTAAAGCTACCAAGATGAGGCCGTCCATTTAAACTTAAAGGCCGAACAAGGAGAGCACTGATCAGATACCATGCATTGATTAACGTGGACCCCGACTTAAACACGTTGAAAAACTTATTCGGGTGTTACCATTTAGTGGTCAATTGTACGGAATATGTACTGTAGTGTGCAATCTACTAATAAAAGTTTCAATCAATCAAAGAGATGTAGCCAAAAAGCCCATGGTGACTCCGGACCAACTGCAGAGATCCACAGCTCAGGTAGGGGAATCTGTCCACGGGACAACTGCTGGTTGTGCGTTGCACAGATGTGGTCTTTATTGAAGAGTGCCAAGAAGAAAGCCATAGAAGAAAACCATAAGAAGCTCCATTTGCAGTTTGCCAGAAGCCATGTTTGAGACACCACAAACATGTAGAAGAACGACACCCAAATTGAACTTTTTGATCAAAATGCAAAACGCTATGTGTGGCGTTAAACTAACAGTCTTTATTTTATTTGTTTTTAAATGTCTAAACAACCTCGCGCCAACATATCTCTCCGACCCCCTTCAGCCTTACTGCCCTTACCGATCCCTAAGATCAGCCGACCAGCTGCTACTGACGGTCCCTGACACAAGGCTGAAGCTTAGAGGTGACAGAGCTTTCGCCGCTGCTGCTCCCAAGCTCTGGAACGACCTACCTCTGAGTGTTAGACAAGCCTCCTCTCTTCCTGTTTTTAAATCTCTCTTAAAAACATACTTTTATTCCATGGCTGTTAACACTGAGTGATATCCATCCTGCAATGGCGCCCCATAATACACCTGCTGTGAACCTGTTTTTATGTTTTATTTATTTATTTTTTATCGTGTTCTCTTTGTGTTGTGTTTGCTCGGTACTCGTATTATCTTTTAACCTGCCCATTGTACAGCACTTTGGCTACCCCTGTGGTCAATTTTAAATGTGCTTTATAAATAAAGTTGATTTGATTTGATTTGAACACTGCACATCACCCTGAACACACCATTGCCACTGTCAAATGTGGTGGCAGCATCATGCTCTGGGGGTGCTTCTCTTTAGCAGGGACAGGGAAGATAGTCAGAGTTGATGGGGAAATGGTTGGAGCCAAATTCAGGGCAATTTTGGAAGAAAATCTTTTGGGAGTCTGCCAAAGACTTGAGAGCGGGACGGGGGTTCACCTTCCGGCAGGGCAACGACCCTGGACATAAAGCCATGGTTACAATTAGGGATGTCCGATAATGTCTTTTTGCCGATATCCGATATTCCGATATTGTCCAACTCTTTAATTACCGATATCAACCGATACCGATATATGCAGTCGTGGAATTAACACATTATTATGCCTAATTTGGACAACCAGGTATGGTGAAGATAAGGTACTTTTTTAAAAAATTAGTAAAATATGATAAATAAATTAAAAACATTTTCTTGAATAAAAAAGAAAGTACAACAATATAAAAACAGTTACATAGAAACTAGTAATGAATGAAAATGAGTAAAATTAACTGTTAAAGGTTAGTACTATTAGTGGAGCAGCAGCACGCACAATCATGTGTGCTTACGGACTGTATTCCTTGCAGACTGTATTGATATATATTGATATATAATGTAGGAAGCAGAATATTAATAACAGAAAGAAACAACCCTTTTGTGTGAATGAGTGTAAATGGGGGAGGGAGGTTTTTTGGGTTGGTGCACTAATTGTAAGTGTATCTTGTGTTTTTTATGTTGATTTAATTAAAAAAACCCAAAAAAAACAAAAAAAAAACGATACCGATAATAAAAAAAACGATACCGATAATTTCCGATATTACATTTTAACGCATATATCGGCCGATAATATCGGACATCTCTAGTTACAATGAATGCCCATCCATCCATTTTCTACCGCTTGTCCCTTTTTGGGGTCGCGGGGGGTCGCTGGAGCCTATCTCAGCTGCATCGGGCGGAAGGCGGGGTACACCCTGGACAAGTCGCCACCTGATCGCAGGGCCAACACAGATAGACAGACAACATTCACACTCACATTCACACACTAGGGCCAATTTTTTAGTGTTGCCAATCAACTTATCCCCAGGTAAACAAAACATACTCATGTCTTTGAATGCCTCCGTCAAAGTCTAGACCTGAACCCAATCGAGAATCTATGGCAAGATCTGAAAAACGCGCTTGACAAACGCTCTCCGTCTAGTCTGACTGAGCTTGAACTGTTTTGCAAACAAGAATGGGGAAAGCATTTCCGTCACTAGATTTGTAAAGCTGGTAGAGACAAACCCTAAATACCTACAGCTGTAATTGTAATTCCAGCAAAAGGTGGTGCCACAAAGTATTGACTCAGGGGGGGGCTGAATACTTTTGCACAATACCCTTTTCTCTTAAAAAAAAAAAATCATGTATAATTTTCTTTAAACTTTACAATTGAATACCATTTTGTGTTCTTCCACATAAAATTACAATAAAATACATTTGTTTGTGGTTGTAATGTGACAAAATATGGAAAAGTTCAAGGGGAAGGAATACTGTATACGTATAGTTAATTTGCATTATTGATGTATAGGGATGATGTTTGATAAGAAATGATCGAGTTCGAGCCTATTATCGAATCCTCTTATCGATTCTCTTATGGAGTCCAGATAGGTTGTTGTATATGGAAAAAAACACACAATATTTGGTTTAACAAAAGCTCACTTTTATTATATAATAAAAAAATAAAATCTAATAAATAAATAAATATTGACTGTTACCCACCTAAAAAAATAAAATAAAATAAATAAATATTGACTGTTGTTACCCAAAGTATATTAAGTGGGATTTTTCAGAGAAACAAATATATACAGTAACACAAAAACAAGCTGTCTCTGTGATCACTATAGGTGTATAAACAATAATAAAGTGTTAAATAAAATCAGTCCCTTGGGCACAAAACTGAAAATAATACAGCTCTCCAAAAAGTGCAATTCTGCTGCTATTTGACATAACTGTTTGTTATGATGCTTTGACATTTTTGCACTTTATTTCTTTATTGAAAGAACATTCTATGAAGAGAAAAGTTGTTTGCAAATGTGGTTACAATGCTAAAAAATGAAAAGTTAAAGCTAAAAAAAGAAATACACTTTATTGAGTTAACATTATTTCTTTATAGGGGGAAAAATGTTATGAGCGAGAGAATATAACAACTACACTACCCAGCATGCAACTGGAGTTACGAGCATGCGCGGTAGCCCCGAAAAGTGTTGCATGTTGCCACGCTGTGAAAGTAAACGTCAAGAACTCAGCCAACACGCCTCGTCTGCATTATTTATAATTAGACAGACAACACATATACAGTGTGATTTTGTTTTGTTTACAAGGAAAGAAAAACAAAAGTTAAAAAAGGGAGATATGTTGTATATATATGTATGTGCTGCGGTTGCTTTAAGAACGTTGCGACAGCTGCCGTAAAGGAGGTGCGTTGCTATGTTTCCGGTTGGTCGTAAAAGTGTTGGTCATGTGTTGTACCCTGCTCAAATCTCTCAGTAAAGTTATTCGATGGATTATAGCTTTTGTTTTGAACTTTATTACACCTTGGAGCGCTTTTTCCCGTCCAATTTTTTTCCTGCTTTCGCTATCTGCGCCTAATGACTGAGCTACGTGACGTCATTTCTTGTGATGTCCCACGGAGCATTTCTGGTCGGGACGGGATTCGAATAAAGAATCAACTCTTTTCCTTTACTATAGTGGTCTCGATAACGGGTACCGGTTCTCAAAAAGGGATTCGAGTCCGAGGACTCGGTTCTTTTCTTATCAAACAACCGGGAAAACCGGTTTCGAGTATCATCCCTATTGATGTAACAATTACGATTTAATATGCCAGTAATGGTAAATATAAAATACTGGAAATACATGATAAGCTTATTTCCCCTATTCCCAGCTCAGCACAAGCTCTTTGTGACTGGCAGTATTTACATACTCTGATGGATCTGTGTGGTTTGTGATTCCTCCCCAGGGGTGTGATACTTTTCGCAAACGAGAGCTACGCGCTCGAGCCTTTCCCTGACTCCGCCACCAACGAGCACCTCCTCTACCGTCTGTCTGACGTTCAGACCGGACCCGTTTCTTGCGGAGTCCTCCACGAGGATACGGACACGCAAAGCCATGAACTGTTCGAGGCTGGGGAATCCATGTCGACTCTGCTGCTACGGGTCCGGTTGCTCACATTTGCAACACACACTTTAAAAATGTTTTTTTTTGTCAGCAAGACAGATTCTAACTGTTTGTTGCTTCAATAGAAGAAACGCAATCTGCCTCAGACCAGATACGTGGAGTTGGTGTTGGTTGTGGATAATCTCCGGGTAAGTTGGTTGATCAACTATAATCAACTCCCTGCTTGGCACTCAGCATCAAGGGTTGGAATTGGGGGTTAAATCACCAAAATGATTCCCGGGCGCGGCACCGCTGCTGCCCACTGCTCCCCTCACCTCCCAGGGGGTGAACAAGGAGATGGGTCAAATGCAGAGGACAAATTTCACCACACCTGGTGTGTGTGTGACAATCATTGGTACTTTAACTTTTTAACTTAATAACAGGCCTAGGCAATTATTTTGACTCGGGGGACCAAATTTAGAGAAAAAATTTTGCCTGGGGGCCGGTATATCTATTTTTAGGAACACTAATACAAAACCTCACAACAATGTCTTGATTGAATGCTAAAAACGTTAATTTTACTTTATTTTACTGAATGAGACACCCAGAATGTACATGAAAATAAAGAATGTGGGATTTACAATATTAACTATGAACGATAAAACACTGAATATTGACAACTACAGATGTCGATAAATGCTTTAAAATGTGATATCGGAAATGATCGGTATCGGTTTCAAAAAGTCAAATGTATGACTTTTTGAAACGCCGCTGTACGGAGTGGTACACGGACGTAGAGAGAAGTGCAGAGCGCCAATAAACCTTAAAGGCACTGCCTTTGCGTGCCGGCCTAATCACATATTATCTACAGCTTTTCGCACACACAAGTGAATGCAAGGCATACTTGGTCAACAGCCATACAGGTCACACTGAGGGTGACCGTATAAACAACTTTAACACTGTTACAAATATGCGCCACACTGTGAACCCACACCAAACAAGAATGACAAACACATTTCGAGAGAACATCCGCACCGTAACACAACAGAACAAATACCCAGAACCCCTTGCAGCACTAACTCTTCCGGGGACGCTACAATATACACCCCCTGGTACTCCCTAACCACCCCCCACCCCCACCATGTCAACCCCGCCCACCTCAACCTCTTCATGATCCTCCTGTTAATATATTTAATTTATCCTCTTACTATATTTTAGTTGTATGGAGTTATTTCCAGCATTTTCTCAGTGGGAGCTTATGCCCTGGGGCAGGGGTCGGCAACCCGGCGGCTCTTTAGCGCCGCCCTAGTGGCTCTCTGGAGCTTTTTCAAAAATTTATGAAAAATGGAAAAAGATGAGGGGAAAAAATATATTTTTTGTTTTAATATGGTTTCTGTAGGAGGACAAACATGACACAAACCTCCCTAATAGTTATAAATCACACTGTTTGTATTAAACATGCTTCACTGATTCGAGTATTTAGCGAGCGCCGTTTTGTCCTACTAATTTTGGCGGTCCTTGAACTCACCGTATAGTTTGTTTACATGTATAACTTTCTCCGACTTTCTAGGACGTGTTTTATGCCACTTCTTTTTCTGTCTCATTTTGTCCACCAAACTGTTAACGTTGTGCGTGAAGGCACAAAGGTGAGTTTTGTTGATGTTATTGACTTGTGTGGAGTGCTAATCAGACATATTTGGTCACTGCATTAATGCTAGCTAATCGATGCTAACATGCTATTTAGGCTAGCTATATGTACATATTGCATCATTATGCCTCATTTGTAGCTATATTTGAGCTCATTTAGTTTCCTTTAAGTCCTCTTAATTCAATGTATATCTCATGACACACTATCTGTATGTAAAATGGCTTTGAATTTTTTGCGGCTCCAGACAGATTTGTTTTTGTATTTTTGGTCCAATATGGCTCTTTCAACATTTTGGGTTGCCGACCCCTGCCCTGGGGGCTCTTATGCGCCACGGCTGCTGTGGCTCTTACTATATTTGAGTTGTATGGAGTTATTTCCAGCATTTTCTCAGTGGGAGCTTATGCCCTGGGGGCTCTTATGCGCCGCGGCTGCTGTGGCTCTGTCTCATGGGTTCCTGGGCGAGATGGCTCCGTGGTCCCTCGCTCTGTGCCCTGGGTCAGAGATCATTGCGGTCGTGGCCCGTCATCATACTCACACTATTATGTTAGATCCACTATGGACTGGACTCTCACTATTATGTTAGATCCACTATGGACTGGACTCTCACAATATTATGCTAGATCCACTCCATGTCCATTGCACCGGTCGCCTCCACGATTTCTCATTGTCATCCTATTGGGTTGGAGTTTTTCCTTGCCCTGATGTGGGATCTGATGTCGTTGTGGCTTGTGCAGCCCTTTGAGACACTGGTGATTTAGGCCTATACAAGTAAACATTGATTGATTAATTGTAGGGCTGCAACAACTAATCGATTAAAATCTATTATAAAAATAGTTGGCGATTAATTTAGTCATCGATTCGTTGGATATATGCTGTGCTCATGCGCAGAGGCAATTTTGTTATTATTTTTATTATTATTATTATTATTATTTTAATTCTTTTATAAACCTTTATTTATAAACTGCAACATGTACAAACAGCTGAGAAACAATAATCAAAATAAGTATGGTTTGTCTCTTTTATCCGATTATTAATCGAAGCAATAATCGACAGATTAATCGATGATCAAATTAATCGTTAGTTGCAGCCCTAATTGATTGATACAGCTTGGCTTCTTAAGATAGTGTTTTCTCACCCGGTTCCTCCGTGCTCAGCCACATCTGTGTTTACAAGACTTTTGTGTATATGTTTGGGGGCCAGGGGGGGGCGACTTTTTGAGCCTGGGATTATGTAATGAGGGCAGGAGGCACTGTTTTTTTTTTTTATATATATATATTTTAAAGCACTTTGTGCTACATTGTAAGAAAAGTGGTATACAAAGTTTGATTTGATTTGACCATTCATTTCATCCGCAGTATCGATTCAGGCAACAAAATGAGACCCTGATACAAGATGAGATGGTGGAAATGGCCAACCTGCTCGACGGGGTGAGACATTCAAGACCGACCGGTAGAAATTGTTCTCAATACCTTCTTTTCTGTCCTAGTATTACAGGCAGCTCAACATCCGCGTCATTCTCGTGGGCCTGGAGGTTTTTAGTGAAGCCAACCCGTTCGCGGTGGAGGGCTCTGCGGGCGAGGTGCTGCGTAACTTCGTCAGGTGGAGGCGGTCCGACCTTTTGCCGAGGAACCGCCACGACGTGGCTCAGCTCGTAGTGTAAGTCGACAGGTGTGCAATGACAAAATGTACAGTGGTACCTCAACTTACGAGCACATTGCGCGACCGAGTTTGAAACTCAAAACACTCATTTATCAAATCCGCCTTGCATATTCAGATACATTTAAATCAATGTAATCTCGCAAAACACCAACATTTTAACAAGTAATATGCCTTCCAAAAAGAAAAACAAAGTTTTAGATAAGGAATACGGTTTGAAAAAACATTACGATAAAATGTACTACAAACAACTACAGTAGTTTTAGGAAGCAATGTGATGATATTGTACAGCATTTACTATTGTCGGTGTCTCCTACCGGCTGCTTCTAAGTCTTGTAACAATAGGAACTATAATATTGCTGTTCCTGTTGCACATGGACGTATTTGAGTGACAGACCGGAGAGGTCAGAGTTGAGGACAAGCGATATGTACGTCGTCGTACCAAAGGTAATGCTTGATCGTCCAGTTTGTTGAGTCAGGACTAAACAGAGCCAGTTGAGATCGACACAATCCTGCCCTCCAACCATCAAAACTGGGAAAGTCAATGCGTAGGGGAAGAAGCGGAAGAACGAAGCATAGAAACAATCCAACAAAAACACATCTAACTGCTAGCTTCTGCAGAACGCAACCGCAATCTTCCAAAAGACCAACTTTTATCCATGAAAATATTGAGAGGAAGCAGATGCTGTTTGACATGTTTCAGTTAAGTTAGTTAAAGGCCTACTGAAAGCCACTACTAGCGACCACGCAGTCTGATAGTTTATATATCAATGATGAAATCTTAACATTGCAACACATGCCAATACGGCCGGGTTAACTTATAAAGTGCAATTTTAAATTTCCCGCTAAACTTCCGGTTGAAAATGTCTATGTATGATGACGTATGCGCGTGACGTCAATTGTTGAAACGGGAAGTATGCGGACACATTGAATCTTATACAAAAAACTCTGTTTTCATCTCAAAATTCCACAGTATTCTGGACATCTGTGTTGGTGAATCTTTTGCAATTTGTGTAATGAACAATGGAGACTGCAAAGAAGAAAGTTGTAGGTGAGATCGGTGTATTAGCGGCAGACTACAGCAACACAACCAGGAGGCCAGAGATGGATAGCAGACGCGCTAGCCGGCGAACTCACCTTAACTTCCTCCGTCTCGCCGACCGCATCTGTGATCGGGTAAAGTCCTTCGTCGCACCGTCGATCGCTGGAACACAGGTGAGCACGGGTGTTGATGAGCAGATGAGGGCTGGCTGGCGTAGGTGGATAGCTAATGTTTTTAGCATAGCTCTGTGAGGTCCGGTTGCTAAGTTAGCTTCAATGGCGTCATTAGCAACAGCATTGTTAACCTTCGCCAGGCTGGAAAAAATTCAACCGTGTATTTACATGTCCATGGTTTAATAGTTCTGTTGATCTTCTGTCTATCCTTCCAGTCAGGGATTTATTTATTTTGTTTCTATCTGCATTTGAGCCCGATGTTATCATGTTAGATCAGTAGCTAAAGAGCTTCGCCGATGTATTGTCGTGGAGATAAAAGTCACTGTGAATGTCCATTTCGCGTTCTCGACTCTTATTTTCAAGAGGATATAGTATCCGAGGTGGTTTAAAATACAAATCCGTGATCCACAATAGAAAAAGGAGAGAGTGTGGAATCCAATGAGCCAGCTTGTACCTAAGTTACGGTCAGAGCGAAAAAAGATACGTCTTGCACTGCATTCTAGTCCTTCACTCTAACGTTCCTCATCCACAAATCTTTCATCCTCGCTCAAATTAATGGGGTAATCGTCGCTTTCTCGATCCGAATCGCTCTCGCTGCATTAAAATCAATGGGGAAATGTGAGGAGCCTTTCAACTGTTGACGTCACGCTACTTCCGGTACAGGCAAGGCTTTTTTTTATCAGCGACCTAAAGTTGCAACTTTATCGTCGATGTTCTCTACTAAATCCTTTCAGCAAAAATATGGCAATATCGCGAAATGATCAAGTATGACACATAGAATGGATCTGCTATCCCCGTTTAAATAAAAAAAAAATCATTTCAGTAGGCCTTTAAAGTTACAGTACCAATGACTCGGCCGGAGTTTGAACTCACAACCCACCTTCTCAGTGGCCTAGTGGTTAGAGTGTCCGCCCTGAGATCAGTAGGTTGTGAGTTCAAACCCCGGCCGAGTCATACCAAAGACTATAAAAATGGAACCCATTACCTCCCTGCTTGGCACTCAGCATCAAGGGTTGGAATTGGGGGTTGAATCACCAAGAATGATTCCCAGGCGCGGCACCGCTGCTGCCCACTGCTCCCCTCACCTCCTAGGGGGTGATCAAGGGGGATGGGTCAAATGCAGAGGACAAATTTCACCACACCTAGTGTGTGTGTGACAATCATCGGTACTTTAACTTTAACTTGACTGAAACATGTCAAACAGCATCTGCTTCCTCTCAATATTTTCATGGATAAAAGTTGGTCTTTTGGAAGTTTGCGGTTGCGTTCTGCAGAAGCTGGCAGTTAGATGTGTTTTTGTTGGATTGTTTCTATGCTTCGTTCTTCCGCTTCTTCCCCCACGCATTGACTTTCCCAGTTTCGATGGTTGGAGGGCAGGATTGTGTCGATCTCTGAATGCGCATGTCAACTGTCTAATCAGAACGTATGTTTCTTGTGCAGACGAAGCAGGAACAACAGGGTGTAACAATATATTAACCTTAAATTGCTCAAACGGCACAAGGCTGTGACAAATATTCCAATATTAAAATGCTCGTAACTCAAATTATGGTCACAACTTAAAAGCATAACAAAAACAACAAGGGACAGCTCGTACCTGACATGTCTCACAAGTTGAAATGCCACTGTGTCGTATGCTGAAATCCTTAATGATATTTTTGTTGCTTTGGGTTTTTTTTAGTGGTCGCACAGGGGCGTTTCCAGGAGGTGTGCTGGGGATTGCTTTCGTTGGTTCGGTGTGCTCCGTCTCCACCTCCGGAGGAGTCTCAGTGGTTAGTATAATGTGTAGTTGAACTCCTAACACATTATCACCATGTGTAGTTCAACTCTTTTTTTTTTTTTTGACTCCTAATACATCATCGCCATGTGAAGTTAAACTCCTTTGTAATTCCTACTACATCATCACCATGTGTAGTTTAACTCCTTTTTAACTGCTAATACATTTGTAGACTAAACTATTTTTAACTCTTACTTCATTATCACAATGTAACTCACTTTAAACACATAATCATCATTTGTAGTTTAACTGCATTTGAAGTTAAAGTTAACCAATGATTGTCCCGCACACACTAGGTGTGGTGAAATTAGTCTCTGCATTTGACCCATCACCCTTGATCACCCCCTGGGAGGTGAGGGGAGCAGTCAGCAGCAGCGGTGGCCGCGCCCGACTCCTAAAACTTTATCACCTGTGTAGTTCAACTCCATTTGAACTCCTATTAAACCACCACCATGTGTAGTTTAACTCATTTTAACTCCTAGTACATCATCACAATGTTTACTGTAACTCAGTACAGTGCTTTGTAAATAAACGCCACAATTAGGACTCTATCGGGTAGTTTAACTCCCTTTTTAACTCCTAAATCGTCATGGGAGTTGATGTGATCTTGATCTAACAACATATCAACACGGTTGGTTAACTCCATTTTTCAACACCAAATACATCACCACGGTCACTTTTAAGGCTTAAAACAGTACAGTGCACTGTAAATAAATGCCACAATTAGGTCTCTATCGTGTAGTTTAACTCCCCTTTTAACTCCTAAATCGTCATGGGAAAACTCAATTTTCAACACCAAATACATCACCACGGTCACTTTTAAGGCTTAAAACAGTACAGTGCGTCGTAAGTAAACGCCACAGTTAGGTCTCTATCGTGTAGTTTAACTCCCCTTTTAACTCCTACTACATCATCACCATTTGTAGTTTAACTCCTTTTTTACTGCTAATACATCATCATCATTTGTAGATTAACTATTTTTAACTCTTACCTCATCATCACAATATAACTCATTTTAAACTCCGAACACATTATGTCTATTTGTAGTTTGACTTCATTTTAACTCCTGAAACAGCATCACCCGTGTAGTTTAACTCCATTTGAACGCCAATTAAACCATCACCATGTGTAGTTTAACTCATTTTAACTCCTAGTACATCCTCACAACGTTTACTTTAACTCGGTACAGTGCTTTGTAAATAAACGCCACAATTAGGTCTCTATCGTGTAGTTTAACTCCACTTTTAACTCCTACTACATCACCACCATTTGTAGTTTAACTCCTTTTTTACTGCTAATACATCATCATCATTTGTAGATGAACTATTTTTAACTCTTACCTCATCATCACAACGCAACTCATTTTAACCTCCTACCAACACATTATCACTATTTTGTAGTTTTACTGCATTTTACTCCTAAAACATCATCACCCGTGTAGTTTAACTCCATTTGAATTCCGTTTAAACCATCACCATGTGTAGTTTAACTAATTTTAACTCCTAGTACATCATCACAATGTTTACTTTAACTCAGTACAGTGCTTCGTAAATAAACGCCACAATTAGGTCTCTATTGTGTAGTTTAACTCCCCTTTTAACTCCTAAATCGTCATGGGAAAACTCCATTTTCAACACCAAATACATCACCACGGTCACTTTTAAGGCTTAAAACAGTACAGTGCGTCGTAAGTAAACGCCATAATTAGGTCTCTATCGTGTAGTTTAACTCCACTTTTAACTCCTACTACATCATCACCATTTGTAGTTTAACTCCTTTTTTACTGCTAATACATCATCATCATTTGTAGATTAACTGTTTTTAACTCTTACCTCATCATCACAATATAACTCATTTTAAACTCCGAACACATTATGACTATTTGTAGTTTGACTTCATTTTAACTCCTAAAACTGCATCACCCGTGTAGTTTAACTCCATTTGAACGCCACTTAAACCATCACCATGTGTAGTTGAACTCATTTTAACTCCTAGTACATCCTCACAACATTTACTTTAACTCGGTACAGTGCTTTGTAAATAAACGCCACAATTAGGTCTCTATCGTGTAGTTTAACTCCCCTTTTAACTCCTACTACATCACCACCATTTGTAGTTTAACTCCTTTTTTACTGCTAATACATCATCATCATTTGTAGATGAACTATTTTTAACTCTTACCTCATCATCACTATATAACTCATTTTAAACTCCGAACACATTATGTCTATTTGTAGTTTGACTTCATTTTAACTCCTAAAACTGCATCACCCGTGTAGTTTAACTCCATTTGAACGCCACTTAAACCATCACCATGTGTAGTTGAACTCATTTTAACTCCTAGTACATCCTCACAACGTTTACTTTAACTCGGTACAGTGCTTTGTAAATAAACGCCACAGTTAGGTCTCTATTGTGTAGTTTAACTCCCCTTTTAACTCCTACTACATCACCACCATTTGTAGTTTAACTCCTTTTTTACTGCTAATACATCATCATTTGTAGATTAACTATTTTTAACTCTTACCTCATCATCACAACGCAACTCATTTTAAACTCCTACCAACACATTATCACTATTTTGTAGTTTTACTGCATTTTACTCCTAAAACATCATCACCCGTGTAGTTTAACTCCATTTGAATTCCGTTTAAACCATCACCATGTATAGTTTAACTAATTTTAACTCCTAGTACATCATCACAATGTTTACTTTAACTCAGTACAGTGCTTCGTAAATAAACGCCACAATTAGGTCTCTATTGTGTAGTTTAACTCCCCTTTTAACTCCTAAATCGTCATGGGAAAACACCATTTTCAACACCAAATACATCACCACTGTCACTTTTAAGGCTTAAAACAGTACAGTGCGTCGTAAGTAAACGCCATAATTAGGTCTCTATCGTGTAGTTTAACTCCACTTTTAACTCCTACTACATCATCACCATTTGTAGTTTAACTCCTTTTTTACTGCTAATACATCATCATTTGTAGATTAACTGTTTTTAACTCTTACCTCATCATCACAACATAACTCATTTTAAACTCCTACCAACACATTATCACTACCGTAATTGTAGTTTTACTGCATTTTAACTCCTAGAACAGCATCACCCGTGTAGTTTAACTCCATTTGAACGCCACTTAAGCCATCACCATGTGTAGTTTAACTCATTTTAACTCCCACACTGCAAAAACTGAAATCTAAGTAAGATGAAATATCTCAAATAAGGGTAATATTTGCTTATTTTCTGCCTGATAAGATAATTCTTCTCACTAAGCAGATTTTATGTTAGTGTTTTACTTGTTTTAAGGGTTTTGGTCCTAAATGATCTCCGTAAGATATTACAGCTTGTTGCTGAGATTTGATTACCTATATTGAGTAAAACATGCTTGAAACTAGAATATCAACTGTTGCAAAGCTGTGTCATCAACACTCACAAGTATAAAACTACTTTTTCAAAGTAATAATTTCTTATTTCAAGCATGAACAAAAAAAATCATGACTTTGACACAATTGTGTCTCATAATTAAAACAGATGACAGCCAAATGGACTTTTCTGTTTTATTTTCAATGAAACAATAGAAAATACGTACTCATATAGTAGTACAGTTGTTATTAGTGAGAATATAGTTATTTTGAGGTATTTTTGGGTTCATTGAGGTTAGCTAATTAGGGACCGAGTCCCTTTGGGACAGAGGACCCTATTGAATTTCTAGCGTTTTATTATTAGGGACCGAGTCTAGGGATGTCCGATAATATCGGCCTGCCGATATTATCGGCCGATAAATGCGTTAAAACGTAATATCGGAAATTATCGGTATCTGTTTTTTTATTATCTGTATCGGTTTTTTTTTATTTTTTATTTTTTATTAAATCAACATAAAAAACACAAGATACACTTACAATTAGTGCACCAACCCAAAAAACCTCCCTCCCCCATTTCTTTCTGTTATCAATATTCTGGTTCCTACATTATATATCAATATATATCAATACAGTCTGCAAGGGATACAGTCCGTAAGCACACATGATTGTGCGTGCTGCTGGTCCACTAATAGTACTAACCTTTAACAGTTAATTTTACACATTTTCATTAATTACTAGTTTCTATGTAACTGTTTTTATATTGTTTTACTTTCTTTTTTATTCAAGAAAATGTTTTTAATTTAGTTATCTTATTTTATTATTATTTTTAAAAAGTACCTTATCTTCACCATACATGGTTGTCCAAATTAGGCATAATAATGTGTTAATTCCACGACTGTATATATCGGTTGATATCGGTATCGGTTGTTATCGGTATCTGTAATTAAAGAGTTGGACAATATCGGAATATCGGATATCGGCAAAAAGCCATTATCGGACATCCCTAACCGAGTCCCTTTGGGACAGAGGACCCTATTGAATTTCTAGCGTTTTATTATTATACCGCCGCCTCTTTGAGCTGTAATTTGACCCCTTAACATGCTTCAAAACTCACCAAAATGGACACACACTTCGGGACTGGCGAAAATTGCGATCTAATAAAAAAAACAAAAAAACCCAATATTCAAAATTGCGCTCTAGCGCTCCCTAGGCAGAAAACACAGACTAAACTGCCTCTAACTCCCAGTAGGAATGTCGTAGAGACATGAAACGGAAACCTCTATTTAAGTCTCACTTAGACCTATATTTCATACACTGACAACCCCCAGCAAAAATCAACAGGAAGTTTGCAATTCCCCCTTCAAAACTAAAGTTGTGTAAAAAACAGTCACCTTTTTTCAAACATTATCTCCTCTGAGCGCGTTTGTCGTGTCGGCTTCAAATTAGCACAGGAGAGAGATTGAGCCCATCTGATTAAAAGTTGATGAACGTGTTTTAATTACTGCTCCGGTTTGGATTTTATGAGCCTTCAAAGCCGGTCCCGTCCATCGCTGCTTGCAGCTTTAATTTGACTTGTTTTGGAAAGTCTTTACAAGCCAAATTTTCTTGTTCTATTGGCAGATAATTTTGCTTAGTTCAAATAAAATACCCCTAATTTTTGTATTTTTTTTTTTTCTTGTTTTTGAACACTGACTTTTTGCAGTGTAATACATCCTCACAATGTTTACTTTAACTCGGTACAGTGCTTTGTAAATAAACGCCACAATTAGGTCCCTAAGGTGTAGTTTAACTCCCTTTTTAACTCCTGAATCATCACTGTGGGTAATCTGTAGGGCTGCAACTAACGATTAATTTGTTAATCGATTAATCTGTCGATTATTACTTCGATTAATAATCGGATAAAAAGAGACAAACTACATTTCTATCTTTTCCAGTATTTTATTGAAAAAAAATAGCATACTGGCACCATACTTATTTTCATTATTGTTTCTCAGCTGTTTGTACATGTTGCAGTTTATAAATAAAGGTTTATAAAAAAATAAAAATAAAATTGCCTCTGCGCATAGCATAGATCCAACGAATCGATGACTAAATTAATCGCCAACTATTTTTATAATCGATTTTAATCGATTTAATCGATTAGTTGTTGCAGCCCTAGTAATCTGATACCCATTTGAACTCCTAACAAAAAATGTGTAGTTTAACTCTTTGTAGCTCCTAATACAACACCACTGTTAAGGCCTAAAATGTTACACACTAACTGTCCTTTAATGACTCCACCATCGTTTAAGTGTCATCACGGTGAGTGGGACCACATCACCGTGTGACTTCCTCTTAACTCCTAACGTCAGCCGGCACCTCGAGTGGGCAGCTTGCTCTTGTGCGTAGAACCTGACACTCATTGTATTATTAATGCGGAGGCCTCACGGGCCGTGGAGTAATAAGGAGTCAAGCCGGTTTGACCAGACCAAAAACAAAACCTCATCAAAGGCAATGACAAGGCAGATTTTTGACGTGTGGAATTCCTTTTGTTTTTTGTTTTTACCAGTGAGATACTTTGCAATGTGTTACTGAAACCAGTGGCCAACATGTGTAAATATATATTACCGTATTATATTAAAGGCCTACTGAAATGAATTTTTTTTTTTTAAACGGGGATAGCGGATCTATTCTATGTGTCATACTTGATCATTTCGCGATATTGCCATATTTTTGCTGAAAGGATTTAGTAGAGAACAACGTCGATAAAGATCGCAACTTTTGGTATCTGATAAAAAAAAGGCTTTCCCCTACCGGAAGTAGCGTGACGTAGTCAGTTGAACATATACGCAAAGTTCCCTATTGTTTACAATGATGGCCGCATGAAGTGAGAGAGATTTGGACCGAGAAAGTGACAATTTCCCCATTAATTTGAGCGAGGATGAAAGATTTGTGGATGAGGAAAGTGCCAGTGAAGGACTAGTGGGGAGTGGAAGCGATTCAGATAGGGAAGATGCTGTGAGAGCCGGGGGTGACCTGATATTCAGCTGGGAATGACTACAAGAGTAAATAAACACAAGACATATATATACTCTATTAGCCACAACACAACCAGGCTTATATTTAATATGCCACAAATTAATCCTGCATAAAAACACCTACGTGTTTGTTATGCTAGCTCCTAGCTCCTCTGCTAGCTCCTAGCTCCATAGAACACGCCAATACAATTCAAACACCTGATCAACACACACAATCACTCATCCCAAAAGACGGTTCACCTAACCCAAGGTTCATAAAGCTTATATATTTAAACAAAGTTACGCAAGTGACGCGCACGTACGGTCAAGCGATCAAATGTTTGGAAGCCAAAGCTGCATACTCACTGTAACACGTCTGCGTCTTTGTCATCCAAATCAAAGTAATCCTGGTAAGAGTCTGTGTTGTCCCAGTTCTCTACAGGCGTCTGTGTATCGAAGTCAAAAGTCCTCCTAGTTAGAGTGTCTGTTATCCGAGTTCTTCCATCTTGACTGCATCTTTCGGGAATGTAAACAAAGAAGCGCCGGCTGTGTACGTGTTGCTGCTGACTTCCCTCGCAAAATAGACGCTTCACACCGACAACTTTCTTCTTTGCTTGCTCAGCTTCTTTCTCCATAATGCAATGAACATAATTGCAACAGATTCACCAACACAGATGTCCAGAATACTGTGGAATAATGACATGAAAACAGAGCTATTTCGTATTGACTTCAATGGTGTCCGAATACTTCCGTTTCAATGATTGACGTCACACGCATACGTCATCCTCAGAGTCGTTTCGAACCGGAAGTTTAGCGGGAAATTTAAAATTGCACTTTATAAGTTAACCCGGCCATATTGGCATGTGTTGCAATGTTAAGATTTCATCATTGATATATAAACTATCAGACTGCGTGGTCGCTAGTAGTGGCTTTCAGTAGGCCTTTAAGGCTGCGCGATTAAGACAATAAACAATATAAATTTGACCGCGGCAAGCGAAGAAACGCCGTGTATTGTAGCATTCTTGCAATTGGCTAACGTCCCTCCAGAATGCAGCAAAGCCATTTCTAAATCACCAGTCCTCGTCTCCATGGCGACAAAGTCATTTTCTTACAAGTGTCGTCCCCGGAGGACGATGGTGGCCTGTCGCCACCATCACTGGTAGGGGGGGGGGGGGGGGGGCAATAGACTACAGACTGTGGTGAAGTAGGCCGGCTTCGTCGCATGAAGAAGCCTACAATTTTTGGTTGTGTTTTCCGCTCCGTATGCTGAATGGCAATATACGATATATATCTCGATATTTTTTCCGTAAAGTAAAAACAAAACACAAAACAGTCCTAATTACCTGAGATACTAAGTATGTCATTATTTTGTCTTAGTAAGTCAATATTTACTAAGTCAAAATAATGACATACTTAGTATCTCAGGTAACTAGGACTGTTTTGTAATAATATAATTTGACAGTCATTATTTTGTCTTAGTAAGTCAATATTTACTAAGTCAAAATAATGACATACTTAGTGTCTCAGGTAACTAGGACTGTTTTGTAATAATATAATTTGACTTAGTCATTATTTTGTCTTAGTAAGTCAATATTTACTAAGTCAAAATAATGACATACTTAGTATCTCAGGTAACTAGGACTGTTTTGTAATAATATAATTTGACTTAGTCATTATTTTGTCTTAGTAAGTCAATATTTACTGAGTCAAAATAATGACATACTTAGTATCTCAGGTAACTAGGACTGTTTTGTAATAATATAATTTGACTTAGTCATTATTTTGACTTAGTAAATATTGACTTACTAAGACAAAATAATGACTAAGTAAATATTGACTTACTAAGACAAAATAATGACATACTTAGTATCTCAGGTAACTAAGACTGTTTTGTAATAATATAATTTTACTTAGTCATTATTTTGTCTTAGTAAGTCAATATTTACTAAGTCAAAATAATGACTAAGTCACATTATTGACTTACTGTAAATAAGCGTTTGAAAAAAAGAGTTAAAAGTGGGGCCACAGGCTGACATATGCTCAACTCATCATGCTTATTTTATTGCAGCATTTGGGAAGCCTGTAGTTGATTTTTATTATGTAAATGTTATATTTTTATCAACATGTGATAGCAGGGACCCTGCCATTCAAAACTAGGCTGCTGCATTACTAATGATTAATGTAACTATAGCTGGAAAAAAATAGTACAATAGCAATAGGAGAGACTATTCATCCCTGAACACCATGGAGTTCATGTAGGCTTTATGATGCAGTTACATTATTATATCAACTATCAGAGACAGAAACTTTTTATTTAACTTAATGTCCTTTTTTGCTGCTTCAACACAGAAAAAGGTAAAGTGAAATAACTTAGTTGTTAACTGTAGGTCAATAATGCTTGTCTTTCTCTCAGACAGACAGGGCTTTGCTGTCCGTAACACACACACGCCTTAACAACAAAGAGTCATCGCCTAAACTAAAGTCTTAAAAAAAAAAATATAATAATAATTTAAAAAATATATATATATTTTTTTATTTTTTTTTTATTTTAAGACTTTAGTTTCGGCGGTGGGTCTTTGTTGTTAAGGCGGCCGGGAAACCCTGGATATGCTAACCGCTAACCGCAAGCGAGAGCTCTTGAATGTAAACAAATAAAGTAGGACTGGATAATTAATACATTTTTAATTTTGATTTTGGCGTCTCACGATCATAAAAATATTATAATTGGAAAAAGAAAAAAAAAAAGTTTAATAGTCCATGCAAAGTGAATGCAAATTCCTGAGCTTGCAACGCTGAAACAGATTAATGAGTGAATACAAGACCATGCAGTTTGGAATTGTTGCTCCTTTTTATTCGACACAAAGCTAGTATGCCGAACCAAGAATCACTAAACTCAACAACAAAAAAGTAAAGTCGTATGATTTCCGCGTTAACTTAACTGCGAACAGAATTGGCCAATAAAACCGAATTTGCTGTTAAATGCTAAGTATCAAGGAAATTTACATACAGTACAGGCCAAAAGTTTGGACACACCTTCTCATTTCAATGCATTTTTTGTATTTTCATGACTATTTACATTGTAGATTGTCACTGAAGGCATCACAACTATGACACCTGTGAAGTGAAAACCACTTCAGGTGACTACCTCTTGAAGCTCATCGAGAGAATGCCAAGAATGTGCGAAAAAGTAATCAGAGCAAAGGGTGGCTAATTTTGAAGAAACTAGAATATAAAACACGTTTTCAGTTATGTCAACTTTTTTTTTGTTAATTACACTGCAAACAGCCAGTGTTCAAAAACAAGAAAAAATATATAAAAATGAGGGGTATTTTATTTGAACTAAGCAAAATGATCTGCCAATAGAACAAGAAAATTCGGCTTGTCAAGACTTTCCAAAACAAGTAAAATTAGCTAACCACAATGAACCCAAAAATAGCTTAAAATAAGTATATTCTCACTAATAACAAGTGCACTTTTCTTGGTAGAAAAAAAAGAGACCTTTTTGCTCAATATGTTGAAAAATATTCTTAAATTAAGTAAAACATTTTTTTTTCATGCTTGAAGTAAGAAATTATTACTTTAAAAAAGTTGTTTTATACTTGTGAGTGTTGATGACACAGCTTTGCAACAGTTGATATTCTAGTTTCAAGCATGTTTTACTCAATATAGGTCATATACCTAGAACATAAAACATGTTTTCAGTTACGTCACCTTTTTTTTGTTAAGTACACTGCCAAAAGCCAGTGTTCAAAAACAAGAAAAAAATATATAAAAATTAGTGGTATTTTGTTTGAACTAAGCAAAATTATCTGCCAATAGAACAAGAAAATTCGGCTTCTCAAGACTTTCCAAAACAAGTAAAATTCGCTAACCTCAATTAACCCAAAAATACCTTAAAATAAGTATATTCTCACTAATAACAAGTGCACTTTTCTTGGTAGAAAAAAAAGAGACCTTTTTGCTCAATATGTTGAAAAATATTCTTAAATTAAGTAATTTTTTTTTTTTCATGCTTAAAATAAGAAATTATTACTTTAAAAAAGTAGTTTTATACTTGTGAGTGTTGATGACACAGCTTTGCAACTGTTGATATTCTAGTTTCAAGCATGTTTTACTCAATATAGGTCATATACCTAGAATATAAAACACGTTTTCAGTTATGTCACCTTTTTTTTGTTAAGTACACTGCAAAAAGTCAGTGTTCAAAAACAAAAAAATATATAAAAAATGAGGGGTATTTTATTTGAAGTAAGCAAAATGATCTGCCAATAGAACAAGAAAATTCGGCTTGTCAAGACTTTCCAAAACAAGTAAAATTAGCTAACCTCAATGAACCCAAAAATACCTTAATATAAGTATATTCTCACTAATAACAAGTGCACTTTTCTTGGTGTAAAAAAAAGAGACCTTTTTGCTCAATATGTTGAAAATTTTTCTTAAATTTTCTTTTTTTTTTTTCATGCTTGAAGAAAGAAATTATTACTTTAAAAAAGCAGTTTTATACTTGTGAGTGTTGATGACACAGCTTTGCAACAGTTGATATTCTAGTTTCAAGTATGTTTTACTCAATATAGGTCATATACCTAGAATATAAAACATGTTTTCAGTTATGTCACCTTTTTTTTGTTAAGTACACTGCAAAAAGTCAGTGTTCAAAAACAAGAAAAAAATATATAAAAAATTAGGGGTATTTTATTTGAACTAAGCAAAATTATCTGCCAATAGAACAAAAAAATTCGGCTTGTCAAGACTTTCCAAAACAAGTAAAATTCGCTAACCTCAATGAACCCAAAAATACCTTAAAATAAGTATATTCTCACTAATAACAAGTGCACTTTTCTTGGTGTAAAAAAAGAGACCTTTTTGTTCAATATGTTGAAAAATATTCTTAAATTAAGTAAATGATTTTTTTTCATGCTTGAAGTAAGAAATTATTACTTTAAAAAAGTAGTTTTATACTTGTGAGTGTTGATGACACAGCTTTGCAACAGTTGATATTCTAGTTTCAAGCATGTTTTACTCAATAAAGGTCATATACCTAGAATATAAAACACGTTTTCAGTTATGTCACCTTTTTTTTGTTAAGTACATTGCAAAAAGTCAGTGTTCAAAAATATAAAAAAAATTAGGGGTATTTTATTTGAACTAAGCAAAATTATCTGCCAATAGAACAAGAAAATTCGGCTTGTCAAGACTTTCCAAAACAAGTAAAATTAGCTAACCTCAATGAACCCAAAAATATCTTAAAATAAGTATATTCTCACTAATAACAAGTGCACTTTTCTTGGTAGAAAAAGAGACCTTTTTGCTCAATATGTTGAAAAATATTCTTAAATTAAGTAAATGATTTTTTTTCATGCTTGAAATAAGAAATTATTACTTTAAAAAAGCAGTTTTATACTTGTGAGTGTTGATGACACAGCTTTGCAACAGTTGATATTCTAGTTTCAAGTATGTTTTACTCAATATAGGTCATATACCTAGAATATAAAACATGTTTTCAGTTATGTCACCTTTTTTTTGGTAAGTACACTGCAAAAAGTCAGTGTTCAAAAACAAGAAAAAAATATATAAAAATGAGGGGTATTTTATTTGAACTAAGCAAACTTATCTGCCAATAGAACAAGAAAATTCGCCTTGTCAAGACTTTCCAAAACAAGTAAAATTAGCTAACCTCAATGAACCCAAAAATACCTTAAAATAAGTATATTCTCACTAATAACAAGTGCACTTTTCTTGGTAGAAAAAGAGACCTTTTTGCTCAATATGTTGAAAAATATTCTTAAATTAAGTAAATGATTTTTTTTCATGCTTGAAATAAGAAATTATTACTTTAAAAAAGCAGTTTTATACTTGTGAGTGTTGATGACACAGCTTTGCAACAGTTGATATTCTAGTTTCAAGCATGTTTTACTCAATATAGGTCATATACCTAGAATATAAAACATGTTTTCAGTTATGTCACCTTTTTTTTGTTAAGTACACTGCAAAAAGTCTGTGGTCAAAAACAAGAAAAAAATATATAAAAATGAGGGGTACCGTATTTTATTTGAACTAAGCAAACTTATCTGCCAATAGAACAAAAAAATTCAGCTTGTCAAGACTTTCCAAAACAAGTAAAATTAGCTAACCTCAATGAACCCAAAAATACCTTAAAATAAGTATATTGTCACTAATAACAAGTGCACTTTTCTTGGTAGAAAAAAAAGAGACCTTTTTGCTCAATATGTTGAAAAATATTCTTAAATTAAGTAAAAAAAAAATTTTTTCATGCTTGAAATAAGAAATTATTACTTTAAAAAATCAGTTTTATACTTGTGAGTGTTGATGACACAGCTTTGCAACAGTTGATATTCTAGTTTCAAGCATGTTTTACTCAATATAGGTCATAAAATCTCAGCAACAAGATGTAATATCTTACTGAGATCATTTAGGACTGTGGAGGTCTTGCTCCTCCGGGTTTGACGGACATGACCGCCGTGTTCATCTTTGCGAACAATGATTTTTTTTTGCAATCAGTTGTGCTTTTCAGCCACGTTCAAGTTCCTCTCGCTCGTTCTCCACCATCAACAACCTCCTCTCCTTCCCGACTGCTGCCTTTAACAGAGCGACAGGTGATCAGACAAACACTCACAGCTGTAACTAATCTCAAAGCCGATCCTGACACACCCCGCTTCGCTGCAGGTCCGCAGGCCACGCCCCCCCCACAAGGACCAAAACACTTAAAACAAGTAAAAGACTAACATAAAATCTGCTTAGTGAGAAGAATTATCTTATCAGACAGAAAATAAGCAAATATCACCCTTATTTGAGATATTTAATCTTACTTAGATTTCAGTTTTTGCAGTGTACATAACTCCACATGTGTTCATTCATAGTTTTGATGCCTTCAGTGACAATCTACAATGTAAATAGTCATGAAAATAAAGACAAGGCATTGAATGAGGAGATGTGTCCAAATTTGTACTGTATATGGTTTTCCGCAGAGGTGTCCTGTATATAGTTTTTTGGACTGTACTGTAGTATAAAACGTACTTCGGACCATATCTAGTGTCTGTTTTGTTTGGGCAGTTTGGCGGCGACAGGCTGACTTTCGCCTCCACTGTGGTGGCCCACGAGATGGGTCACAACCTGGGAATGAACCACGACGACACTCGCTGCAACTGCAATGGAGGACCATGCATCATGGCCGCCAGTGCCAGGTAAACATCATCATCATCATCATCACAAAGGGTAATTCCAAGGAAACAATTTTGAACGCGTCGTCACGCGCCAAATGACTGTGCTGTTTCTGTCAAGTGGTTCCACGAGTTTCAGCCGCTGCAGCGCCAGCGATTTCGAGGCGCTGGTCCGCGGAGGGAGAGGGGCGTGTCTGATCAACCAGCCCTCCAACCCGGACGTGTTTGGCAGCGCGTCGTGTGGCAACGGCTTGTTGGAAGAGGGCGAGGAGTGCGACTGCGGAACGACACTGGTAGTGCAACACTTGCTTAATAGAAATTTGAAAGCTTTTGTCTACAGAGCAGGGGCGTCCAAACTTTTTCCATAAAGGGCCGCGTGACGAAAAGTCCGAGTGTGCAGGGGCCATTTTGATAATTTT
>NC_084738.1:2751651-2769151 GCF_033978785.1 Entelurus aequoreus
GTATGTATGTATATATATGTATGCATATACATACGGTATATGTATGTATGTATATGTATGTATGTATATGTGTGTGTATATATGTATGTATATGTGTGTGTGTGTATGTATGTATGCATGCATGTATAAAATGGGAAACCTGCAAAACAGGCTTGTAGGGATGATATAGCCTCTGTGTTTTTTCCTGATCTAACGTATGTGTGTGTATATATGTATGTGATATATATATATATATATATATATATATATATATATATATATATATATATATATATATATATATATATATATATATATATATATATATATATATATATATTTAATTTGTGGGATTTTTTTAGTGCAAAGCAAATTAAACATAAGTTTGCATATCCTCCTGACACATCACTAGCCATGACTCGGTCCCGGGCAATTGTTCACCAGCCCAGTGCTAACCACCGAGGACAATATATATTTGGGGAAGTTTGCCATTATATTCTTACCAGTGACAGAGAAGGAAGGGGCTAGGAATACGTTTGCGGTAACATTTTACATGAAACGCCCCGTCGTTCGTTTATTGACATTCTACATGCATGTATTCACACAAAATGTGGAAGGGCAGCCCTGATTTCATGTATGCTTGAATGGCTTCCAAAATAATTTTGAGCACGACCCATAGAGGGCGCCACTAATGTCTTTTGTAGTATTCAGTAGGACAAAATAAACAATGCATTTATTCCAGTTGTATTTTCTGCAGGAATGCCAGAACGAATGCTGTATCGCCGCCACATGCCGACTGACCAGCGGGTCGTCCTGTGCTGAAGGGGAATGTTGCAACGACTGTCAGGTGGGTGTTATTTCAATATGAGCACTATCCAGTTCCATTTGGTCCGGATATTGTTTTTAAATGTGACGACGCGATCGTTACAGATCAGAGTTTCGGGCACGCCGTGCAGAAGAGTGGGCAACTCTTGCGATCTTCCGGAATACTGCAACGGCAACAGCGCCTTCTGCCCCGAGGACTTCTACTTCATGGACGGCCTGCCCTGCGAGGACAACGCCGCGTACTGCTTTGAGGGCCTCTGCCAGACGTACGACTCCCAGTGCAGACGTCTTTTTGAGCCAGGTAAGTGTTGTTCTTTTATATGTAGCAGGAAGTGCTCGTCCTCACATTCGTATTATTCTTATTCTTATTATGGGGCGGTATAGCTCGGTTGGTAGAGTGGCCGTGCCAGCAACTTGAGGGTTCCAGGTTCGAGCCCCGCTTCCGCCATCCTAGTCACTGCCGTTGTGTCCTTGGGCAAGACACTTTACCCACCTGCTCCCAGTGCCACCCACACTGCTTTAAATGTAACTTAGATATTGGGTTTCACTATGTAAAGTGCTTTGAGTCACTAGAGAAAAAGCGCTATATAAATATAATTCACTTCACTATTTAGTTGGCATTATCTACAGTGTTTATTCATTTTTAGTCATCTTTCCATTTAAGTCATATACAGTATTACATTTGTTCGATATATATCCCTCAGCAGTTGTTTAAAAAAATATTTTATGCATAAACCGTGTCGGACGAGTGTAGTTTGTCGTCACATTTACAAAAATGAAAATGGTGCTTTCATAATAATTTTTTATTTTTTTTACATTTTACAAAAATATAAATCTTTTTTCATTAAATTTGTAAAAATAAAGAAAAATATACATAAATATCTAAAAAAAATAAATAAATATATATATATATATATATATATATATATATATATATATATATATATATATATATATATATATATATATATATATATATATATATATATATATATATATAATGAAATTGCCACAAAACCCATTTTAAGATTTTCAACACTCTACTGCCATCTGGCGGCAAAAGTGGATAGTGCACCCCCCATTCGTCACGTTTCATGTGTCAGGTAAACCATGAAGAATGGACCCGTATGTATCCCCTTCCTACTGTACTACAAATTAAAAAAAAAAAAATATATATATAATGAAATTGCCACAAAACCCATTTTAAGATTTTCAACACTACTGCCATCTGGCGGAAAAAGTGGATAGTGCACCCCCCATTCGTCACGTTTCATGTGTCAGGTAAACCATGACAATTGGAGCCATATGAATCACCTTCCTACTGTACTACAGATTAAAATATATATATATATATATATATATATATATATATATATATATATATATATATATATAATGAAATTGCCACAAAACCCATTTTAAGATTTTCAACACTCTACTGCCATCTGGCGGCAAAAGTGGATAGTGCACCCCCCATTCGTCACGTTTCATGTGTCAGGTAAACCACGACGAATGGAGCCGTATGAATCCCCTTCCTACTGTACTACAAAAAAAAATATATATATATATATATATATATATATATATATATATATATATATATATATATATATATATATATATATATATATATATATATATATATATATATAATGAAATTGCCACAAAACCCATTTTAAGATTGTCAACACTCTACTGCCATCTGGCGGCAAAAGTGGATAGTGCACCACCCATTCGTCACGTTTCATGTGTCAGGTAAACCATGACAAATGGAGCCGTATGAATCCCATTCCTACTCTACTACAAATTTAATATATATATATATATATATATATATATATATATATATATATATATATATATATATATATATATATATATATATATATAATGAAATTGCCACAAAACCCACTTTAAGATTTTCAGCACTCTACTGCCATCTGGTGGCGGAAGTGGATAGTGCACCCCCCATTCGTCACGTTTCATGTGTCAGGTAAACCACGACGAATGGAGCCGTATGAATCACCTTCCTACTGTACTACAAATAAAAAAATATATATATAATGAAATTGCCACAAAACCCATTTTAAGATATTCAGCACTCTACTGCCATCTGGCGGCAAAAGTGGATAGTGTTCGTCACGTTTCATGTGTCAGGTAAACCACGACAAATGGAGCCATATGAATCCCCTTCCTACTGTACTACAAATTAAAAAAAAAAAATATATATATATAATGAATTAGCCACAAAAACCATTTTAAGATTTTCAACACTCTACTGCCATCTGGCGGCAAAAGTTGATAGTGCACCCCCCCATTCGTCACGTTTCATGTGTCAGGTAAACCACGACGAATGGAGGCGTATGAATCCCATTCCTACTGTACTACAAATTAAAAAAAAAGCTACTAAATGTTTCATAAGGTTAAAAAGTAGAGATGTCCGATAATGGCTTTTTTGCCGATATCCGATATTCCGATATTGTCCAACTCTTAATTACCGATTCCGATACCGATATATACAGTCGTGGAATTAACACATTATTATGCCTAATTTTGTCGTGATGCCCCGCTGGATGCATTAAACAATGTAACAAGGTTTTACAAAATAAATCAACTCAAGTTATGGAAAAAAATGCCAACATGGCACTGCCATATTTATTATTGAAGTCACAAAGTGCATTATTTTTTTTTAACATGCCTCTAAACAGCACCTTGGAATTTGGGATGTGGGGGTGGGGGGTGGGGGGGGGGGTGTATATTGTAGCGTCCCGGAAGAGTTAGTGCTGCAGGGGGTTCTGGGTATTTGTTCTGTTGTGTTACGGTGCGGATGTTCTCCCGAAATGTGTTTGTCATTCTTGTTTGGTGTGGTTTCACAGTGTGGCGCATATTTGTAACAGTGTTAAAGTTGTTTATGCGGTCACCCTCAGTGTGACCTGTATGGCTGTTGACCAAGTATGCATCGCATTCACTTATGTGTGTGTAAAGCCGTAGATATTATGTGATTGGGCCGGCACGCAAAGGCAGTGCCTTTTAAGGTTTTTTGGCGCTCTGTACTTCTCCCTACGTCCGTGTACCACTCCGTACAGCGGCGTTTTAAAAAGTCATAAGTTTTACTTTTTGAAACCGATACCGATAATTTCCGATATTACATTTTAAAGCATTTATCGGCTTTTTAATAGAGATGTCCGATAATATCGGAGTGCCGATATTATCGGACATCTCTATTAAAAGGTTCAATAATATATACTAGGGATGTCCGATAATATCGGCCTGCCGATATTATCGGCCGATAAATGCGTTAAAATGTAATATCGGAAATTATCGGTATCGGTTTTTTTATTATCTGTATCGGTTTTTTTTTTTAAAAATGTAAAAAATTTTATTAAATCAACATAAAAAACACAAGATACACTTACAATTAGTGCACCAACCCAAAAAACCTCCCTCCCCCCCATTTCTTTCTGTTATCAATATTCTGGTTCCTACATTATATATCAATATATATCAATACAGTCTGCAAGGAATACAGTCCGTAAGCACACATGATTGTGCGTGCTGCTGGTCCACTAATAGTACTAACCTTTAACAGTTAATTTTACTCATTTTCATTAATTACTAGTTTCTATGTAACTGTTTTTATATTGTTTTACTTTCTTTTTTATTCAAGAAAATGTTTTTAATTTATTTATCTTATTTTATTTGATTCATTTTTTTAAAAAGTACCTTATCTTCACCATACCTGGTTGTCCAAATTAGGCATAATAATGTGTTAATTCCACGACTGCATATATCGGTTGATATCGGTATCGGTTGATATCGGTATCGGTAATTAAAGAGTTGGACAATATCGGATATCGGCAAAAAGCCATTATCGGACATCCCTAATATATACTGTTGCTGTACTCTCATCAACAAATATACTGCAGAGACTTTTTGCACCTTTTTATACAACTTACTAATATATTTTAACTCCTTTTAATCTGTTCCAAATTGAGATTGTTTCATTTCAGATTCAGATTCAGAAGTACTTTATTAATCCCCGAGGGAAAATTAAGACTTTCAGCACGATCCCATTCAAGATCAGACAACCATTACAGGGAAACAGAAAAAGGGTCGCAGTATATTTACTGATATGAAAAACTCTGTGTGACATGTTTTTGTCCTTCTGAATGAAACTTGATCTCGGCGGAGGTCTGCCGTCTTTCTGTGTGTTCTTTTCATCTTTCGGTGGTATTTTTTCATCAGATCCGGCAACAAAGGCAGCAGACACTTGCTTCCTTAATATAAACACAATGGGAAGCCCTTTTGGGAACTGTGGACTCGACAACAGGGGAGAGCTGATCAGATGTGCTGTGGAGTGAGTATTATTATTATTATTATTATTATTATTATTGAAATTGTTGGTTTTTCTTCTATACGTTTGGACGCATTTTTTGTCACCATATTTTGCGGGTGCGTCAGGCATGGCGAAAAATGTTACATTTTGAGGGGTCCCGAAAATCCATCCATCCATCCATTTCAAAATTGACTTTTTTACGCCCCCTTTTAAAAAGAGAAACTAGATAGTCCCTCTTACCAGTTTCACGTTTCGACATGAAAATCCCCCAAGGACAAGTCACAGGTGGAGAAAATCCTCAGTGCTGAGCTCTGTAGAACTTGCACCTGGCTCGCGGACAACAAGCTATCCATACACTTGGGTAAAACGGAATCCATCCTATTTGGGTCCCACAGTCAATGACTTCACCATAAAAGTGGGTGACATTGTTATCACCAGGAAAGATGAGGTCACCTACCTAGGTTCCATTCTAGAGGCTAATCTTTCCTGTGATAAAATGGCAACCAAGGTAATCAAAAAGGTCAACCAACGAATGAGATTTCTCTACAGAATCTCCTCTCTGGTCAACAAAAGCACCTTGAAGATTCTAGCGGGAACTCTCATTTAACAATTTTTCGATCACGCATGCACCTCCTGGTACCCTAGCACCTCCAAAACCCTCAAATCTAGACTCCAAACATCTCAGAACAAGCTAGTCAGGTTACTTCTAGACCTCCACCCCAGATCCCACCTCACTCCTACCCACTTCTCTAAAGTGGGCTGGCTCAAGGTGGAGGACAGAGTAAAACAACTTGCACTGAGCCTAGTCTATAAAATCCGCTACACCTCCCTGATACCGAAGTACATGTCAAACTACTTCCTTAACGTAAATCAGTGGTCCCCAACTACCGGGCCGCGGCCCGGTACCGGTGCGCGGACCGATTGGTACCGGGCCGCACAAGAAATTAAAAAAAATAAAAAAAATTTAAAAAAATATATATATATATATTTTTTTATTTTTTATTAAATCAACATAAAAACACTATATATACATATTGTGTATGTGTATGTCAATATAGATCAATACAGTCTGCAGGTATACAGTCCGTAAGCACACATGATTGTATTTCTTTATGAAAAAAAAAAAAAAAAAAATCCCCCTCACCCACCTCAAAAATGTCACTTTAAAATGTTTTATGTGGGAAAAATATTGCATATATTGTGTGGTTGCCATATAAAAACATCAAAGATTTCTTTGACCAAAGAGGAAAAAAATTCAACAAAATAATAGTTCAAACGTAAAATGGACAGATATATCTGAAGTTGATCTCGTAACTTAAGTGTTGAAAGTAAAAAAAATCTAATAAAAATGTATGACTTTATGAGTGGGGCACCTTTTGGATCCCAAACATATTTAGTGGGATTGTATTGATATTTTCACTGATTTCTCAAAAATATTAAATAATTAAAATCAATGGTGTCCTGCATTATTGATCGTGTAGAGCTCTAATTACTAAATACTGCATATTTTCAGTTTTACTATACAAAACAAAGTTGTTTTTGACAGAAAAGGCTATTTTTTTTTTTTTTTTTACTTTTTATCAACCTGAAGTTGATATAGAGCAGGGGTCACCAACGTGGTGCCCGCGGGCACCAGGTAGCCCGTAAGGACCAGATGAGTAGCCCGCTGGCCTGTTCTAAAAATAGCTCAAATAGCAGCACTTACCAGTGAGCTGCCTCTATTTTTTAAATTTTATTTATTTACTAGCAAGCAGGTCTCGCTTTGCCCGACATTTTTAATTAGAAGAGAGACAAAACTCAAATAGAATTTGAAAATCCAAGAAAATATTTTAAAGACTTGGTCTTCACTTGTTTAAATAAATTCATTAATTTTTTTACTTTGCTTCTTATAACTTTCAGAAAGACAATTTTAGAGAAAAAATACAACCTTAAAAATGATTTTAAGATTTTTAAACACATTTTAAATTCCTTCCTCTTCTTTCCTGACAATTTAAATCAATGTTCAAGTAAAAAATGTTTGTTTATTATTGTAAAGAATAATAAATACATTTTCATTTAATTCTTCCTTTTAGCTTCTGTTTTTTCGACGAAGAATATTTGTGAAATATTTCTTCAAACTTATGATTAAAATTCAAAAAAATTATTCTGGCAAATCTAGAAAATCTGTACAATCAAATGTAAATCTTATTTCAAAGTCTTTTGAATTTCTTTTAAAATTTTTGTTCTGGAAAATCTAGAAGAAATAATGATTTGTCTTTGTTAGAAATATAGCTTGGTCCAATTTGTTATATATTCTAACAAAGTGCAGATTGGATTTTAACCTATTTAAAACATGTCATCAAAATTCTAAAATTAATCTTAATCAGGAAAAATTACTAATTATGTTCCATAAATTCTTTTAATTTTTTCAAAAAGATTCGAATTAGCTTGTTTTTGTCTTTTTTTCGGTTGAATTTTAAAGAGTCGAGATTGAAGATAAATTATGTTTCAAAATGTATTTGTAATTTTTTTCGTGTTTTCTCCTCTTTTAAACCGTTCAATTAAGTGTAAATATCATTAGTTATTAATAATAACATAGAGTTAAAGGTAAATTGAGCAAATTGGCTAGTTCCTGGCAATTTATTTAAGTGTGTATCAAACTGGTAGCCCTTCGCATTAATCACTACCCAAGAAGTAGCTCTTGCTTTCAAAAAGGTTGGTGACCCCTGATATAGAGATTTACTGTAAGCGTTAAATAAAAAATAATATTAATAATTTGACTTATTTTTAACGTTTTAATGACTGAGACCCTTTATGGTCCCCGGGAACCCTAAAGGTTAAAAAAAAAAAAATCCATATATTTTGTTATGGTTTGAAAATGAAAAATATCAAAATGGCCCCCGCATGCTTAAATTTTTCGTGTGCGGCCCTCAGTGGAAAAAGTTTGGACACCCCTGTCTTAACTCATTCTCTTTCTATGCCACATCAATGTGGAATGCGCTCCCAACAGGTGTAAAAGAAAGGGCATCTCTATCCTCCTTCAAAACCGCACTAAAAGAACACCTCCAGGCAACTTCAACCCTTGACTAACACCCTCCCCTTCCACATCCCACCTCCCCGGATTGTAAATAATCAAATGTAGATACTTATTCTTATGCTTTCTGATCTCTCTCTCTCTCTATGTCCACTGCTCGCTGTACATATCCTACCAAGTCAGTCCTACACTGTTTCAATGTCCATTTCTCTGATGATGCAATTGTTGATGACTGAAGTGTTGATATCAACCAATCCTGAACCCCCCTCCATATCCCACACCCCGGATTGTAAATAATGTAAATAATTCAATGTATATACTCTGATGATTAACTTGTGTGATGACTGCATTATGATGATAGTATACAGCAGGGGTCACCAACCTTTTTGAAACCAAGAGCTACTTCTTGGGTAGTGATTAATGCGAAGGGCTACCAGTTTGATACACACTTAAATAAATTGCCAGAAATAGCCAATTTGCTCAATTTACCTTTAACTCTATGTTATTATTAATAATGAATGATATTTACACTTAATTGAACGGTTTAAAAGAGAAGAAAACACACAAAAAATGACAATTAAATATTGAAACATGGTTTATCTTCAATTTCAACTCTTTAAAATTCAAAATTCAACCGAAAAAAAGAAGAGAAAAACTTAAAAAAAAGAATTTATGGAACATCATTAGTCATTTTTCCTGATTAAGATTAATTTTAGAATTTTGATGACATGTTTTAAATAGGTTAAAATCCAATCTGCACTTTGTTAGAATATATAACAAATTGGACCAAGCTATATTTCTAACAAAGACAAATCATTATTTCTTCTAGATTTTCCAGAACAAAAATGTTAAAATAAATTCAAAAGACTTTAAAATAAGATTTAAATTTGATTCTACAGATTTTCTAGATTTGCCAGAATAATTTTTTTGAATTTTAATCATAATAAGTTTGAAGAAATATTTCACAAATATTCTTCGTAGAAAAAACAGAAGCTAAAATGAAGAATTAAATTAAAATGTATTTATTATACTTTACAATAAAAAAAAAAAATTTAGTTGAACATTGATTTAAATTGTCAGGAAAGAAGAGGAAGGAATTTAAAAGGTAAAAAGGTATAGGTGTTTAAAAATCCTAAAATCATTTTTATGGTTGTATTTTTTCTCTAAAATTGTCTTTCTGAAAGTTATAAGAAGCAAAGTAAAAAAAAAAAAGAATTTATTTAAACAAGTGAAGACCAAGTCTTTAAAATATTTTCTTGGATTTTCAAATTCTATTTGAGTTTTGTCTCTCTTAGAATTAAAAATGTCGAGCAAAGCGAGACCAGCTTGCTAGTAAATAAATAAAATTTAAAAAATAGATGCAGCTCACTGGTAAGTGCTGCTATTTGAGCTATTTTTAGAACAGGCCGGCGGGCTACTCATCTGGTCCATATGGGCTACCTGGTGCCCGCGGGCACCGCGTTGGTGACCCCTGGTATACAGTGTTTCCCATAAACTGCCAAGATACCTGTGGCGGTGGGGGCGTGGCTATGGGCGTGGTCACCATTACATCATCAAATAATTTACATAATTTACTACAATATGATTTTCTCTAAAAAGGCTCAAAAAATGTATACTTACTAATTAATAATAACAGTTTTGTTTTAAAGGTCCATCCATCCATCCATTTATGTACATATTTATATACAGATTTGAACAATAAGTTATTCACTTATTAATTGTGGTTCTTACAAAAAATATATCTTTTAAAATATAAAAGCTAAAATGTCTCTTAAAGCTCTGCCCCTTTAATTAGTGCATACTAAATCATTTAACTTTAGCCTACTACTACAACCATATTATTTACCAGCAACATAAAGTGAAACAGAGGCAGAGGTGTCCTGCCACAGTCAGTAACAAATAAACAGAAAACAGTAGTGGTCAAATACAAATAAGGCAACAAGAGAAGTATCCTCCTACACTTCTCTTTTGTAAAGTAAATCTGAACAGCCTATATGGGCATCTACATCAACTATATGATTTGCCTGAGAAGCTGGACAGGACAAAAAAATATATATATATTTTTTAAATTTTTTAATTTTTATTTGTGGCGGACGTAATTATTTCGTGGCGGGCCGCCACAAATAAATGAATGTGTGGGAAACACTGGTATATATCTGTATCATGAATCAATTTAAGTGGACCCCGACTTAAACAAGTTGAAAAACTTATTGGGGTGTTACCATTTAGTGGTCAATTGTACGGAATGTGTACTGTACTGTGCAATCTACTAATAAAAGCTTCAATCAATCAATCAATCAAAAAGAAGGTCCATTCGACTCTGCTCGCAGGTTAAATGTGGTTCTCAATCAAAGCGTGCGTGTGCACGTTGCAGGGACGCCCTGTGCGGGAAGGTGCAGTGCACCGGCGTGGACGTCAACAGCCCTCCTCCCGACGCGCACATCAGCATCCAAGTGATAAACGGGTCCACGTGCGTCAACGCCGACTTCAACCTGGGCCCGGACGTGCTGGATCCTGCATACGTCAATTCCGGGAGTCCGTGCGCCGAGGGGAAAGTAAGCGGCGGGAAGCAGGAAGTCGAAAAAAAACGGGCGATGTCATCACTGGGCTTACTTATGTGTTCGCAGACCTGTTTGGATTTCAGGTGCGTCAACGCCTCGGCTCTGCTGCCCGACTTGGACTGCGACAACGAGCGGACCTGCAACGGCCGCGGGGTAAGGGCCACGTCTCTTCGGAAGCCCCGCCTGGTGGTGTTGCAGGACGTCACGTTGATGCGTTCCCCTGTCTCCAGGTGTGTAACAACCAAGGAAACTGTCACTGCGACGACGGCTGGAGACCACCGAACTGTGACAGGGCCGGGTCTGGGGGCAGCATCGACAGCGGTCCCACCAAGATAGGTGAGCACCATCGTCTTTGTTTGGTTTTTATATTTTGCACAATTTCAAGAGATGCAAATATATACTAATAAGTAGAGATGTCCGATAATGGCTTTTCTGCCGATATTCCGATATAAGGGCGCCATAGGGCAACTTACCTGCTCAAAAAGTTTCATTATGTCTTCTTATTTATATATTTTTTCAAATTTTCTTGTAATCAGACCATATTTTCGGTATATTAGAAAAATCAAATCAAATAAAACTTACCTTCAACTCAGAAATGTTGGATATTCTTTTGGTTAAAGTTTGCTTTATCAGATCCCACCGACTTTTATTCTGAAGTTGTCTTGTTTCCTGTGGAAAGACACACTTTTAATTATTAGAATAATAAAAAATTGTTTTCAAAGATTAACTACATGGTATTGCTATAAATGTATTTACAATCAGGATTAAAATATAGAGATGTCCCATAATGGCTTTTTTGCCGATATCCGATATTCCGATACTGTCCAACTCTTAATTACCGATTCCGATATCAACCGATACTGATATATACAGTCGTGGAATTAACACATTATTATGCCTAATTTTGTTGTGATGCCCCGCTGGATGCATTAAACCAGTGGTCCCCAACCACCGGGCCGCGGCCCGGTACCGGTCCGCGGATCGATTGGTACCGGGCCGCACAAGAAATTGGAAAAAAAAATAAAATACAATTTTTTTATTTTATTTTTTTAATTAAATCAACATGAAAAACACAATATATACATTATATATCAATATAGATCAATACAGTCTGCAGGTATACAGTCCGTAAGCACACATGATTGTATTTCTTTATGGAAAAAAAAAAAAAAAAAAGTTTTTTTTTTTTTTTTTAAATACACCCCCTTCCCATAATAACCCACAATAAAACACTTACTGTAATATTTCCGTTCTCGCTGGGATGCCGATAATAATCCCGTTTAAATGAAGATTCAATCCCAATCCTCACGAAGGGTTACAGAACAGGTTGCTGAAACTATCGCCTTTGATTGATTGATTGATTGAGACTTTTATTAGTAGGTTGCACAGTGAAGTACATATTCCGTACAATTGACCACTAAATGGTAACACCCGAATAAGTTTTTCAACTTGTTTAAGTCGGGGTCCACTTAAATTGATTCATGATACAGATATATACTATCATATATACTATCATCATAATACAGTCATCACATAAGATAATCACATTGAATTATTTACATTATTTACAATCAGGGGTGTGGAGGGGGGGGGATATGGACATCAAGTAGTGGACATAGAGAGATAGAGAGAGAGAGAGAGAGAGAGAGAGAGAGAGAGAGAGAGAGAGATCAGAAGGCATAAGAAAAAGAAAAAGTATCTGCATTTGATTGTTTACATTTGATTATTAGCATATTAGTTTAGGGTTGTAGCTGCCTGGAGGTGAACTTTTATTGCGGTTTTGAAGGAAGATAGAGATGCCCTTTCTTTTATACCTGTTGGGAGCGCATTCCACATTGATGTGGCATAGAAAGAGAATGAGTTAAGACCTTTGTTAGTTCGGAATCTGGGTTTAACGTGGTTAGTGGAGCTCCCCCTGGTGTTGCGGTTATGGCGGTCATTTACGTTAAGGAAGTAGTTTGACATGTACTTCGGTATCAGGGAGGTGTAGCGGATTTTATAGACTAGGCTCAGTGCAAGTTGTTTAACTCTGTCCTCCACCTTGAGCCAGCCCACTTTAGAGAAGTGGGTAGGAGTGAGGTGGGATCTGGGGTGGAGGTCTAGAAGTAACCTGACTAGCTTGTTCTGAGATGTTTGGAGTCTAGATTTGAGGGTTTTGGAGGTGCTAGGGTACCAGGAGGTGCATGCGTCATCGAAAAAGGGTTGAACGAGAGTTCCCGCCAGAATCTTCAAGGTGCTTTTGTTGACCAGAGAGGAGATTCTGTAGAGAAATCTCGTTTGTTGGTTAACCTTTTTGATTACCTTGGTTGCCATTTTATCACAGGAAAGGTTAGCCTCTAGAATGGAACCTAGGTAGGTGACCTCATCTTTCCTGGTGATAACAATGTCACCCACTTTTATGGTGAAGTCAGCCTTTTTGTGTCCTTTTCGCCGTCTCGGAGATGTGAAAGTGGACCTGCCTACTAGCAGGTGAGAGATGCATGAATTATAATCTGGAATTTACTTGTAGCAAATTTGAGACGAAGCAGAAGCAGCCATAGGCTTAAAGGCCTACTGAAACCCACTACTAGCGACCACGCAGTCTGATAGTTTATATATCAATGATGAAATCTTAACATTATAACACATGCCAATACGGCCGGGTTAACTTATAAAGTGACATTTTAAATTTGCCGCTAAACTTCCGGTTCGAAACGCCTCTGAGGATGACGTATGCGTGTGACGTAGCCCGACGAACACGGGTATGCCTTCCACATTGAAGCCGATACGAAAAAGCTCTGTTTTCATTTCATAATTCCACAGTATTCTGGACATCTGTGTTCGTGAATCTGTTTCAATCATGTTCATTGCATTATGGAGAAGGAAGCCGAGCAAGCAAAGAAGAAAGTTGTCGGTGCGAAATGGACGTATTTTTCGAACGTAGTCAGCCACAACAGTACACAGCCGGCGCTTCTTTGTTTACATTCCCGAAAGATGCAGTCAAGATGGAAGAACTCGGATAACAGAGACTCTAACCAGGAGGACTTTTGATTTGGATACACAGACGCCTGTAGAGAACTGGGACAACACAGACTCTTACCAGGATTACTTTGATTTGGATGACAAAGACGCAGACGTGCTACTGTGAGTATGCAGCTTTGGCTTTTTTTTGCGTATGTACGTAACTTTTTTTAAATATATAAGCTTTATGAACCTTGGGTTAGGTGAACGGTCTTTTGGGCTGAGTGATTGTGTGTGTTGATCATGTGTTTGAATTGTATTGGCGTGTTCTATGGAGCTAGGAGCTAGCAGAGGAGCTAGGAGCTAGCATAACACGTACCGTACCGTACGTGCGCGTCACGTACGTAACTTTTTAAAAATATATAAGCTTTATGAACCTTGGGTTAGGTGAACGGTCTTTTGGGCTGAGTGATTGTGTGTGTTGATCGGGTGTTTGAATTGTATTGGCGTGTTCTATGGAGCTAGGAGCTAGCAGAGGAGCTAGGAGCTAGCATAACAAACACGCAGGTGTTATTATGCAGGATTAATTTGTGGCATATTAAATATAAGCCTGGTTGTGTTGTGGCTAATAGAGTATATATATGTCTTGTGTTTATTTACTGTTGTAGTCATTCCCAGCTGAATATCAGGTACCGTGAGTATGCAGCCTTGGCTGCTAAACATTCGATAACTTGACCGTATGTGCGCGTCACGTACGTAACTTTTTAAAAATATATAAGCTTTATGAACCTTGGGTTAGGTAAACGGTCTTTTGGGCTGAGTGATTGTGTGTGTTGATCAGGTGTTTGAATTGTATTGGCGTGTTCTATGGAGCTAGGAGCTAGCAGAGGAGCTAGGAGCTAGCATAACAAACACGCAGGTGTTTTTATGCAGGATTAATTTGTGGCATATTAAATATAAGCCTGGTTGTGTTGTGGCTAATAGAGTATATATATGTCTTGTGTTTATTTACTGTTGTAGTCATTCACAGCTGAATATCAGGTCACCCCCGGCTCTCACAGCATCTTCCCTATCTGAATAGCTTCAACTCCCCACTAGTCCTTCACTTGCACTTTACTCATCCACAAATCTTTCATCCTCGCTCAAATTAATGGGGAAATTGTCGCTTTCTCGGTCCGAATCTCTCTCACTTCATGCGGCCATCATTGTAAACAATAGGGAACTTTGCGTATATGTTCAACTGACTACGTCACGCTACTTCCGGTAGGTGCAAGCCTTTTTTTTATCAGATACCAAAAGTTGCAATCTTTATCGTCGTTGTTCTATACTAAATCCTTTCAGCAAAAATATGGCAATATCGCGAAATGATCAAGTATGACACATAGAATAGATCTGCTATCCCCGTTTAAATAAAAAAAATTCATTTCAGTAGGCCTTTAAAGCAGGGGTGTCAAAGTCAAATGGACGGAGGGCCAAATAAAAAATTTAGCTACAAGCCGAGGGCCGGACTGTTCGAATGTTCATTGAAAAATTTTTAAATGACGCATATAGTCTAGTGAACCTAATTGAACCTACTGAAAACCTAACAAATATATTCCAATATGATCAGATAAATAAAGCAATATTTTCTTATGGCTCTGTCAGTAATCTTTAATTTTCAACAGACACAAAAGACAAATTTCCTTTATATAAAAATCCCCATAACATGAACATTAAATGAAAGAAACCGGTATTCAAGGCACCATCAGTAGCCTATATTTTCTATTTTAGCAAAAGTGGGCTAAATTTACTTCAAAGAAAAAAACAATAATAGCAATTTTCTATCATCCACTCAACTGAAATATTTTTAAAATATAATTAAATTGAAATACAATAAAATAAAGTGCAAAAATCTATAAATCAAAAACAACACTTTGTTTAAGGAGAAGTAACATGCAGTGAAAACAAATATTAAACTTTAACTTTTAAACTTGAATTGAGTAAAAACTCTAAATATGTGATTGCACAGTAATGTTCACATTAAACCCCCCTCCTCCCTCCGTGGGAGGGAGGCGAGTTGGGTGCCCGAAACCCCCCGCTGGTTTCGGCCCGCCCCTTGGCGCGCGTGGCACGGCGGGCTCCGCGACCCGACGGCTGGCCCTCGTGGCTTGACGGCGGGCGCGTCCCGACGGGCCGCGCGTAGGGGTCAAACGCAGAAGTCTCAGGGCCTCGTGGTGAGGGGGTGGCCTGCGGGTTTCGGCCCGCTTGACCCCCCCGCTCCGCTTGGCGCGCGCGGCACTTGACGGGTTCCGCCACCGACGCTCGGGCTGCAGCCCGACGGTGGTGCGGGCCCGGCGGTGACGCGCGGTTTGGGGAAACAAAGCAGAAGTCTCAGGGCCTCGGGGCCGGGTTTCGGCCCGCCCCCTTGGCGCGCGTGGCACGGCGGGCTCCGCGACTGACGGCCGGGCTGCAGCCCTTCGGCCGGCAGGCGCGTCCCGGCGGGCCGCTCGTCCCCTTTCGGAACCTTGGACCGGCATCCGCTTGGTGCGTGTAAAAGATCTGCGGTCTGCGGGCCGGTTCTAATAATAAATCAAGATCATCCCAAGGGCCGTAAAAAACCTTCTCGCGGGCCGGATATGGCCCGCGGGCCTTGACTCTGACATATGTGGCTTAAAGTGTCAACAATAGCAGCGTAAACCAGCATGAGATCACGGCTATCAATGCGGCGCTAAACTAGTCTGTCTGTATCGGCGCTTGTAATAATAATATCGCTCCTATTTGGTTAGTTTTCAGATCATGACATGTATTGTTGGCGGTTTTTGGATGTTTTTTAGAGGGTATAATGGGTACAATAGAGCAGTGGTTTTCAATCACTGTGTGCCGTGAGATACAGTCTGGTGTGCCGTGGGAGATTATCTCATTTCACCTATTTGGGGTAAAAAATATTTTTTGCAAACCAGTAATTATAGTCTGCAAATGATGTGTTGTTGTTCAGTGTCGGTGCTCGGCAGATAATGCTAATACTCTTCCATATCAGTAGGTGGCAGCAGGTAGCTAATTGTTTTGTCGTGATCACAATATGCAGACGACAGTATTTATGGTGGTTTTTTTTGTCATAAAAAAATACAATCATGTGTGCTTACGGACTGTATCCCTTGCAGACTGTATTGATATATATTGATATATAATGTAGGAAGCAGAATATTAATAACAGAAAGAAACAACCCTTTTGTGTGAATGAGTGTGAATGGGGGAGGGAGTTTTTTTTGGGTTGGTGCACTAATTGTAAGTGTATTTTGTGTTTTTTATGTTGATTTAATAAAAAAATAAAAAAAATGTTTTATTTTTTTAATTTCTTGTGCGGTCGATCCATGGACCAGTACCGGGCCGCGGCCCGGTGGTTGGGGACCACAGGTTTAAAGGCCTACTGAAATGAATTTTTTTTATTTAAACGGGGATAGCAGATCCATTCTATGTGTCATACTTGATCATTTCGCGATATTGCGATATTTTTGCTGAAAGGATTTAGTAGAGAACATCGACGATAAAGTTCGCAACTTTTGGTCGCTGATTAAAAAAAAAAGCCTTGCCTGTACCGGAAGTAGCGTGACGTCACAGGTTGAAAGGCTCCTCACATTTCCCCATTGTTTACACCAGCAGCGAGAGCGATTCGGACCGAGAAAGCGACGATTACCCCATTAATTTGAGCCAGGATGAAAGATTTGTGGATGAGGTACGTGAGAGTGAAGGACTAGAGTGCAGTGCACGGCGCATCTTTTTTCGCTCTGACCGTAACTTAGGTACAAGGGCTCATTGGATTCCACACTCTCTCCTTTTTCTATTGTGGATCACGGATTTGTATTTTAA